>NC_053162.1:146031846-146219509 GCF_016835505.1 Polypterus senegalus | reverse complement strand
CTTTCGCGGGGGGTTCTGGAAATGCAACCCCCACGATTGAGGAGGGATCACTGTACACTCATATTCAGCTTGGCAAGACTTTCATGAGTAAGGCCTATTGGAACATTAGAAAAATTTTAATGTGAACCAGCCAGGCACACCACCAAAGCTTGACAATCCTATCTAGAGTACCTTTTCTTCATCAAGTCGAGTTCTGAATGTCTCTAGATTCCTACTCTCTGTCACAGTACTTGGTAACTTATTCCATTTCTCTGTGTAAAGAAAAACTTCCTAACATTCCTAACAAAGTAGTGGTCTCGATCCAATGTACTTATTCATTCCATAATTTTAAACACTTCAATCATGTCACCTTTTAATCTCTGTTTGCTTAAACAGAAAAGGTTCAGTTCCTTCAGTCTTTCTTAATAACTCATACTCTGCAGTTCTGGAATCAGCCTAGTTGCTCTACTCTGGACTTTTTCTCGTGCTGCTATATCTTTTTTATAGCCTGGAGATCCATACTGTATGCAGTATTCCAGATGAGGCCTCCCCAACATGAGCATAACTCTTTGAATTTGTACTCTACACAACATGCTATCTAATCCATCATTCTGTTAGAATTTCTATGGCTTCTGAACAGTGAACCTTGATAGTGAAAATTCCACTAAGACTCATAAGTCCTTCTCATAATAAATACTTTTACATTTCAAAACTGCCATTATGAACTAAAGTCTAACATTTTAACTTTATACATGTAATAAATTACAGTTACATTAAATTTCATCTGGCAAAAATCTGACCAAGCCTGTATGCTGTCCAAGTCCCTTTATAATGATTTAATGGATTCAAGATATCTGCCAATCCACCTATCTTTGTATAATCTGCAAAGTTAGTCAGCTTATTATTTATATTCCTATCCCAATCATTTATTTATTTATTTATTTTTATTAATTTTATTACAATCCATACAAAGCAATCAAGTTTTTTCAAAAAGAAGAATTGAGTTAAGAACAGATCAATCCCCACCCCTGAGAGAAAGAGCAAGCCAAACGACGTAAAATTTAAGGCTTAAATCATTTAAATAAATATTAAAAAGAGTAGCAGCCCTCAGGGACATCACTCTTTACATCACCCAAATCCAATAAGCTTCCTCACATCATAACCCTCTGCTACCTGTGTTTTAGCCAATTCTGCACCCATGTACACACTACACCAGGAACACCCACTTCTTTTAGGTTGATGCCCAACCTCTCATGTGGGACCTTATGAAATGCTTTCTGAATTTGTTTTCTATTACCTGGAATTTTCCTTGAAAAGGTTAAAGTATCTCAAATACAGCAGATGACAGAAAACATGCATAAAGATGAAGAAAGTTCACTGTCTGAAATAGGACTGTCCTTGCTTGAAAACCTTGTACTACTATATCTTGAGGATTAAAGGAAATATAAAGAATCGTTGGTGAGATGGGGATTTGGAGTAATGACTGTAAAAAAAAAAAATAACTGTTGAAGTCAGTTACTTTTGGGAGCCCTGGAAGGAAGAACTTAATATAATGCTTTAGTTCTTATTAAGAGACTTTTCTTGCAAAACAGGTGCCTGTGGTTTTGAACACCAGGTATAATGCTCTGAGGAAGAAGATGTGTGATCTGATCCATAACAAGCACAGTATTTTAGCCTTTTGGTTCTTCATAACAAAGAAAAAAATACATTGATAACAGCAATGTAAGGAGGCTTAAAACTGAGGAAGATTTGCAGATGAGGATATAGGACATAGTTACTATATGTATGTTACTGTATGTCAGAAAATATTCCAAAAAAGTGATAAGCAGTCTGAGGGAATTTAATAATTCCATATACAAACAATAAATTATGAAGAATTACATGTAGTATCAAGTAAAATGAACATCATTCAGTAGTTCATTAGCATTGTCTTGGATTTTGTTGTGAAGCTCAGGCTTACATGTGACAGCTGTAAGCTCAGTTCCAAAAACGTTTGACAATGTGTCAAAGGATTTGACATTTGATTATAGAGTTGTCCCTGCTTTCCAAGGTACAAAATGGCATTTGAAGAATTTACAACACTTTATTTTGTGACGTGATAATGAAACCATACAGGTATCTCAGTTGTTGTAAAGCTACTGTTCTTTACATTTATTCTTTTTAACCCTTACTGTCAGTTCTGCTGTCTAGATTTGGAGGCACACCTTCTACAGCATTGTTCTAATGCATTCTAAGTCTCATAGGACTCAACTTTCTTTCTGAAATCTCCATGCAATTTTCACATTTGCTATAAATTGTCTGTTTACTGTCATTCTTTTCTTCTGTTTCTGTAACTCCTTTACGCAGCACTCCACAGAGTGAGTTTTGCTTCCTCGTTAGTTCCTTTTATAACTCCTTCCTGTCAATCATCTGCCAAAAACAAATGTGCATCCCCTATAAATAAAGATCTCCCTCTTCCAGCTTCTTCAGTCAAAACATTAACACTTTTTCTGCTGTCCACAGTCTCACAATAGAGTCATATTTTTATATCTTACAGGAGTTCAAAATGTTACACACTCACAATGACTTTTTCTAAAGTACAATAAGAACAACATTTAAGTTTTTTTTCTTTCTTAAAAGCGAAACATATATTGGGGAGGCACAGTGAATTACAGAATCAGAAAGAAAAACCAAAAAAATACAGTGTATATGCCCAGTTGCACTAACTTAAAAAATGTATGTTTGTAAAAAGACATAAGCTTCTGTCCCTTCAGAACTGTAACATGCAATCTACTGAGCATAATACTGAATATTCAGGGCCATGTGGTCAATTAGCACTGAGGCATGCACCAAAGAGAAAAAAAAAAAAAACCTAAACACAAACCATCAGACTCACTCTTGCTGGGCTTCTGAATGGCTCCTCAGCATTCACCAGTGAGTTAAAATTAACAAATAAAATAAGAATAAATTAAATTTGAAAAAAAAAAAAAAACCTCTGCAAAAGAATCCCCAAAAAAATAATAAAAAAAAAACAACTTTTATATTCCTGCATGGGTTCTGCCTTACTTGCAGCCAGATTTCTATACAACGTATGGTGGCACCAATTAAAATGAAATTGGCCAACACCATCCTATTGCAGGAATCCTCAACCTGTATGTACTGTACATGTGGAAGCCCTGGATGTTGCTGACATGTATTTCCCAGTCATTTGCATTTGTACATTCTGCGCATTTATGTTTAGTGGGTGTTTCACACCACATTGTATCAAGTCCATTTTATTTATGGAGCACGTTTAAAACAACAGAAGCTCACCAAAGTGCAGTTCAGCTTCCATAAACACACTAATAAATGTATACTGTTGATACAGCAAATAAATACACCAAAATAAATTAAAAAACATACAAGTTTAAAAAGCTAAGGGAAAAAGATAGCCTTTCAGAAGGGATTTAAAAGTGGCCGAAGTTTGGTGCTGACCTAATGTAAAGAGGTAGACTGTTCCAAAGCTTAGGGGTAGCTACTGCAAAAGCACGGTCCCCTCTGAGCTTCAGTCTTAATCTTAGCAACACCAGTAACTTCTGGTTAGAGGACCTCAGTGATTGTGAAGTAGAGTAAGAGTGTAAGTGGACAGTAAGATAAGAGGGGACTATACCTTTCAGGGACTTGAAAACAAACAGTAAACTCAATCCTGTAGCAGAAAGCTATTGAAGAGAAGCTAAAATTGGTGTGATGTGTATTATGTTTTTGTGTTTTTCTGTTAGAAGCCTGGCAGCAGAGTTCTGGATTAGCTCAAAGACAAGCAAGGAATGAATGATTAACTCAAGTGTATTGTGGAAAACGTACCCCCAAACACAGACAGACCGACACCAGGATGTCCAAAACACACTCCTTTATTTTTATTTTGAGCACCACAATGCCTTCTCTCACCAACTCTCTTCCTTTCTTCCTCTTTCTCTTCTTCTTCTTCTTCTTCTCTTTCTTTCTCTCTTTCTCTTTGACCTCCTTCCTCCTCCTCACAAGCTTTGTCTCCTTCCTCCCAACTCTGGCTCATCCATTGGAAGGAGGCGGCCCCTTTTATTATGACCTGGATGAGCCCCAGGTGCTCCCCTTGACGTTACTTCCTGGTGTGGTGGAAGTGTCAGGAAAGCACCTGAAAACCCTCCGGGTGTCCTCGGAATTACTTCCGGCAGCGCTTCTTGGTGTGGCGGAAGTGCTGCCATCCAGACTTCTCTGACTGTCTGGGCACCCCCTGGCGGTGGCCACGTCCTCTCATAAAGAGCATCCCAGCTCCGCCCCTGTGGCCCCCAAATGGTCCCGGGCGGCTGCCTTCTCATGGCCGAGGAGTAACAATGTCCAAGTCAGGGACTATCCAGGCATCCCGGCCGGGCAGTGTCCCCGGACATCTGTGACACTATATAAAGGCTGGTAATCCTCACCTAATCAGTATGTCTCTCAAATCAGTTTCTTTGCATGTTTTACAGTTCTTTACAAGTGCTTTGCATCAAACAAAAATGAAAAAAATGTTATGGGTAGAAACAACTTCAAAATGTACATAGTCATGAGTTCTGTGTAGTAAGCCCAGGTTACTCCAGAGTTTGCAAGTTGCTGTGCTGTTACCCCTGACTCTTCATTCATTTGCTTGTGTGTGCTTTTTTTTCCTTTATTCCGTACTATTATTTCAAACATATTTCCACTTTTGGACTGTGACATGTAAGACTGTGCATCTCAATCACTTTTCTTTTATTGCTTGTACCACTGCTTATGCCACCAAATAGTATGTTTTTCCTTGCCTCCATTTCACTGAGCAGGACCTCCATTTTGCATTCGCTGAAGTTTTTTATTTTTCCACGTGCTTTTGCCATTGTCTTTTAACAAAACACCAAACAGAATAGGCTATTTATATTTATATTCAAATATGCAAAATTCTGGGAGGAGTTGGGGTGGGGCTATAAGCATATGCAAAATAGTTAAATTGGACATTCACTGGGATTTATGAAAGGGAAGTGCGTGGAACTTAGCGTATACACAGTTTTAAACATCTGGATTTTTTGTGTATACTCCCATTTCTGTTTTTGTCCATATGCCATGTTTCACTGTGAATTCTGTGCACTGTGTTATACATGAGGCCCCCAGTCTGCAGAAGGAGGAAGAGAACAGTCATTAATAAAAAGTTTCACCATATGCATCGATGAGAAATTAAAACCACTAGAGCCTTTAAGCTGTCTCCAATACACATGAGTGTGGTAATTGGAAAAAACAACAAAACTATGATTCACAAATCATTAACAGTTCTGATTATTTGCAAAGATTCTAATGGTGGCCTTTTCCAAAGGAGTTTTATCTGAAATTTAAGAACGTGGACATATGTCTTTCTTTTGAAAGTTTGTTTGCCTTTAATACTAGCTTATTAAATCAAGTGTAAATTAAATTTGATTTTTCTGTGTTTGTGTGGTGAGGAGAATGGGACTGATTGGTATTGCCGAACCTTAATCTGGCCCTGTGAATACTGATTAAAAATACCTTTCTCTTTCTAAACATCTAAGTGTGATGTTTACAGTAGTTTAGTAATGATTATTGTTAATGTTACCCCTGGTTTAAAAATGTGGCTCTTGGAGGTACCTCCTCTCATAATGAAGAATACTAATGCCAGAAAATTAAAACAGTAAGAAAAAGTAATAGCAGCAAAAAAGTATGCAACCATAGCAGATATGAAACATTTTAAAGTTATTTTGAAAACATGTTTCTTTAGTAAGATTTGTTATAGAAATCAGTTTTACTTCATTTATAATTTTTAGATGTATTTTCACATTTCCCAGCACACCTCCATATGGCAGAGATCTGCATGATTGCAGGCAATTTAGATTTCCAAGTTAGGGTGTTAGTTTAACATCTGTTCATTAGGTTTTGTTGATGTATCCAACAAAAGTTAGAAAAAGTCATGTCATAGTGTGAAAAACGTATCTAAGTCAGGGTCACAGAGCAGCTGGAGTATTTTGGTAATCTGTTGTGTTCTGTTAAAAATACTGAATGCAGTTTCTAATAATACAATTCTCTTTCATATATTATCAAAATTAACATTTGATAATATTTTATGTATGTTTTTCACTAGAAATTCAAATATCCTAATGGATAATACTAGTTTGAAATAGTTCTGTAAATGTGTTTAGTAGATACAATATTTAAAACAACAGAAGGTCTTGCTCCTTTTTATGTTTTTACATCTTTTTTCCCATTAAATTATAAAATAAAACAATTTACAGTAGGCCACTATCTGTCCATCCGTCCATCCATCCATCCATCTTCCTGACCCACTTTTCCACGGCAGGGTTGTGGTGCAGCAGCAATCATAGGACATAAGTTAGAAACCAGACCTAGACAGGGTGCCAGTCCTTTGCAGACAGACCTCTATAAGATTCTAAAACCTACTAAATCCAGTTAAAGACTGAGGTGATGTGGGAACTATCCTAGCAGTATTGGGCATAATTTAGAAACTGATGATAGACAGAGCATAAATCCACCACAGCGCCCACTGACTTATAATCCAATATTCTCACAGGACCATTATCAATTTCTCTGCTCTCATGTAACCATTCCTGAAATTAATAGCATACTCATCGTTATCATCATCATCGTCATCATCATCTTATTATCAACTTAAGATCATTCTTCCTCACTTTCTGGGAAACAGTATTTTGGACTTGTATAACAAATTCCTCCTATTCTTAAGTTCATGTATCATGCTTCCTCATGTTAAGGCTCTTTAAATATAAAGAGAAAGTTGTAAGGGTAGTATAGACAGTGCTTCCTTCCTAATATTGAGATACATGGAATCACACTAAGGCTTTCTTAAAAACATTTTTTTTAGTAGGAGGCACAAATGAAGAGATTTTTACTGCTGATGACCCAACAACAGACATCATACAGTTGCTCATGTAAGAAACACCTGGAGCCTCATGCATAACCCAGTGCATAAAACTCACATTAAAACACGGCATACGAGCAAAAGTGGAAATGTGCACATGTGCAAAAAAATAGAGATGCACAAAACAGTGCATAAGCCAACTTCCAGTCACTTGCACTCCAAAAATCCCAGTCAGCATGAAAAGTAACGCACATATACCCGACTGCCATCCCACCCCACTCCTCCTAGAATTTTGCAAATTTTAATATGCAAATCAATATAAATATTATCTCTGTTCAGTGTTTGGTTAAAAGACAATGGCAAAAACACGTGAAAAAAGGAATGTCAGCAAATGTGTAGGCCAGGAAAAATGTAGTATTTATTGGCTTAAGCAGTGATATAAACAAAAAAAGGAAGTTGATCGAGTAATACAGTGTGGCAGAGAAACTTGGAAGTTCAATTTCAGAAAGTCACCCGAAATAAAAAAGATATCAGATATCAGAGGTGAGTCCATAGCCCACCATCTGAGTGTCATACAGAAGCGTAGGGCACAGAGAAAAGAAAAAAAAATAGGGACAAAAAAAAAGGTAGAAATGTCCACTTTAATCTTGTAGTTTAATTTTGTCATTAAAGTTGAACGTCCTAAACTTAATATTAAAATTATTGTTTAATTTGCTAAAATTTCTCAGAACCCATCATAACTAAAGTAGCACATTAAATGCTTTGTTTTGTATGTGTTCTACTATGTGATCTATGTGTGTGAATCACTACGTGCTTCTTAAATGAGCTTTCTCTTACACTCACAGAATACATTACATTCATGATATTACAGCTCACTGAAGATTTAAATAGTAAGATGTATACTTGATATCATTTTCATTATGAAATTAATTAAAGCATGTATTAAACATGGGGGCACGGTGGCGCAGTGGTAGCAATGAGCTGGTGCCCCATCTAGAGATTGGTTTTACCCACCGCAAAATGCTTCTTGGGATGTGGGCGACCATCGATGAAATAATTTATTGCAGCAGTACTGTCTCTTTCTTTAACATACTAACCCCCAGTTCCTGTCCTTAATTTTCTTTCTCCAAGTAACCAATCGCCACACAATAAGCTGTGTAGTAAATGTCAAGACATCTGTAAGCTTACGCAATTTTTTCAAAACGTTTAAGGAACATTGAAATATCTTCGTAATACATGTTTAATTATTCCATCTATCTATCCATCCAGGGGTGTGCAGTCCCAGCAAGCATACAGCACGAGGTGGGAACAATCCCTTGACATGGTGCCAGCTCATCACTACCTCTGCACCACCATTCCCACATGTTTAATTATTAACAGTATACGTTATTTAAATTAAGTTAAAAATATATCTGTATAATGTAATATACATACTTTAATGAATTTCATCTTATAAGTGATATCAAGAGCTCTAAGAAGATAGCTGTTGGAAATCTAAATCAACTTAGAAGCCAGTTGTCATCATATGTAAATTTGAGGCACTCTTTTCTATTGGATTGAATTGGGTTCCTTTATTGTTATCGTATGGTACAATGAAATTCAAAATGCAAATCCTCCATAAACTTATTTTCCTATAAAAAAACATAACAACAGCAATAGTAATAATGATAATAATAATAATAATACAGTATGATAAATAACAATGAAAAATATGAAAGCATAAGTGGCTCAGGTTGTGCAATATTATAACTCTAATACAAGTTTACAGTGAGGTAATTGTACGTATAAGTACAAACAGTTCTACCGGGAGCACTTGATGGAATGATTGAGTTCATTTATAGCTCTTGGAATGAAACTGTTTCTGAACTGTGAGATCCCTACAGGAAAGGCTCTGAAGTGTTTGCCATATGGGGAAAGTTCAGATAGACTGGGCACATGGCTGAAGCAGCATGTGCTAGATGCTGTAACCTGATGATTCTTTTTCCGATCAGTTCCTGTACAGCTGTGATTCCACAGTCAGATACAGTGGGTTCAAATACTCTTCAAAAACAATGCTAAAGTGGCTATGGTATTTGGAATAGTATGGCCATTTCGTGCGCCATTATATGAATACAGGCTGATTACAATCAGATGCCTTAAATTTATAAATGATATGTGGTTAATTGCAGTGTATTTGATAAAGCCACATTATGGATGTTGTCACGCACGCGCGAGTCGGAGACCGCAGAAGGATCTTAACACACCTGGGAAAACATTCGCCGGTAGGGAATGGCGGGGTACTAACTTTCTTCCGGTGCTTCCTTTCAGAAAAAAAGACACTCCGCCACCATAAGACGGAGTTTGCCCGCATTACGTCTACTTCCGCCCTTCCTCCGCCATCTTTCCTGATGTCATCGATCCCATCATCCCTCACGACTCCTTCCCAGCATCCCTCCACTTCCGGCTCCTCCTCTTTAAAATGGAACTCTATTGTTTATATGTTTGACCGTTTATTTTTTGAATATATTGTGGAATACCGACAATATACGGGGCCGGAAAACCCCAAAACTTATTGCTGTCTTCTCTCTCTCTTTTACATTGGCATAGTCGGCAGGATAGAGGATCCCCAGAGATGACCGAGGGACAGGACCTGAACACGGTGCTGCAGAATATGAACGCCCAACTACCGGCCCTGCAGCAAGCGCAAGCCGCTACTACCTGAGAGTTGGAGGCCACGAAGACCAGGCTGGCAGAGGCCCAAAGAGCAAGGCCGGACCCGCCCAGACCGACGCCTCCGCCTCTCGTACCCCTAACAGAGGCAGATGATATAGAATCATACCTTGGGGTATTCGAACAGGCGGCCACCCGGAACAAGTGGCAGCGGTCCGAGTGGGCGTCCATCCTGGCACCTTACCTGAAGGGATCCGCGCAGCGGGCCTATCATGACCTCCCTGAGGAGGAGGCTGCGAACTACGACCTCCTCAAACCTGAGATCCCGGCCTGCTACGGCATTACCCCGGGCCAGTAGGTGGTTGAACGGAGGAACTGGCAATTTAATACGGAAAAACCTGCCCGTGCCCAGGCGTTCGAGTTCTGGGGCAAAATGGGACACTGGCTATGGCCAGAGGGGCCTAGGGCCCGAAAGGTCGTGGAGCAGGTAGCCTGTGAAGGCCTCGTCAATGCCATGCCCAGTTCCCTCACCCAGCAGGTCCGGCGACATCGTTATAAGGATATGCCGGGTCTCTTGGAAGTCCTGGAGCGACAGCTCGCGGTCCTCCGAGGCGGGGAGGCAGAAAGGTCTGCTCGCGGGCACCGACAGGGGCAGGTGGCCAACCCTGAGCCCCCTGGACGCGCTGCGGAAACCCCGGTATGGCCTAAAGAAAAGCCGGCCTCTCGGCGCTGTTACAAGTGCAGTAAGGTCGGTCATCTGCTGCCAATCTGTCCCCTGAACAACACGGCGGAGCCGATGGACTGCACCTGGGCCTCGTCGGAAAGGTACTGTACCCTGTCGCATCCCTTGGCGACTCCGAACACGGGAGTGGTTTTGTTGAATGGGCACGCGGTGCTGGCTTTGTTTGATTCCGGCAGCAACATAACCATTGTCGCTCGCCGTTTTGTGTTACCGCGACAGTGGCTAAAACAACACTTGTCACTTGTGTACATGGAGGGACCAAGTTGTACCGTTCCGCTCAATGTTACATCACCTGGAAGGGGGAGTTAACCAAACTGATGGTCGCTGTGTTGCCCGAACCCCCCTATCCAGTCATATTGGGACATGACTGGTCGGAGAAAAACTGCGGTAAGACACTCACCACTCCTGGGGCCTCGTTGGATCTGGTAATGAGGGGGCAAGGCGCCCCTCCCGCAGTCTCCACGCCGTGCTCCTCAGCGATGTTCCCCGAAGCTTCCTCAGCGATGTTCCCCGACCCAGAAGACTCCGCCGGGGAAGGGACAAACCAGGGGACTCTTCCGAGGGCCAGTCCACAAGACCCTCTGGGCAGCTTGGATCACCAGTTTCGGTCCACGCCTGCTTCATTTAAGAGGGAACAGTGGAACGATGATTCCCTGCGCTTCGCCCGGAATGCCGTGGTTCTGCCAAATAGCTCACAAGCCGACGGTTCCACACCTCGCGAGCCCTTCTTTGTTCTCGAAAATGATCTGTTGTATCGGGTGGCAACCCATGAGGGTGAGGTCCGGAAGTTGTTGCTAATGCCGTGTACCTTCCGGCGGGAGATATGCGAGCTAGCTCACGCCCACCTCCTAGGCGCCCATCTCAGCGCCGAAAAGACCCTGGAGAGAATTAAGCTCCGATTTTACTGGCCTGGGATTAATGAGGAGGTCCGGCGGTTTTACCAGTCCTGTCCAGAATGTCAAATCCGCCAGATTCCCAGAAGAGACCGTGCTCCTCTCGTCCCTATTCCCCTTATTGATGTGCCCTTTGAAAGAATAGGGGTCGACTTAGTAGGACCCCTCAAGCCCTCGAACCGCGGCCACAAATACATCTTGGTTATGGTGGATTACGCCACCCGATACCCAGAGGCGGTTCCTTTGCGCTCCGCTACCACAAAGAACATCGCACGGGAGTTAGTCAGCTTATTTTCCAGAGTCTGCATACCCAAAGAAGTCCTCACGGACCAGGGTACGCCCTTTACTTCGGATACGTTCAGGGAGGTGGCCAAATTACTGAAGATAAAGCACCTGAAAGTGTCTGTCTACCACCTGCAAACAGATGGGTTGGTGGAGCGATTTAACCAGACGCTTAAGCAGATGCTCCGCAAGGTAGTCGACGCGGACGGCAGGAATTGGGACCAGCTCCTCCCACTGGTGCTTTTTGCCTACCGGGAGGTACCTCAGGCCTCTACGGGCTTCTCCCCCTTTGAATTATTGTATGGGCGACAACCCCGAGGCATATTGGATGTACTAAAAGAGGGTTGGGAGGCTGAGGCCCTACCCTCCTCTAACATATTGGAGTACGTAGCGCAACTGCGCGACAGGCTCACTAAAACCAGACCCCTCCTGAAAGACCACGTGACATGTGCGCAGGCAGCACAGGTCCGGTGTTACAACCGTAACTCCGTCCTCCGGGAGTTCCGCTCGTTCCTACATCCCACTCTAAACTACTCGCTCACTGGCAGGGACCATACGAGATTAAATAAAGAAAAGGACTCGTTGACTATTTGGTGAAACAGCCCAATCGTCGACCGAGAGGATCTACCATGTAAACTTATTAAAACCTTGGAAAGATAGGGAGGAGCTTCCCGGCTCCCGTAGATCACTCTCCCTTTTCTCATGCACGGCTGCCTTTAATCTCGGTGAAGAGCTAACGCCCAAACAACGGCAGGAGTTGATCCAGGTGATTCGAGCCATCCCCGACGTAGTGAGCGAGTCACCAGGCCGGACCTCTCTGATTGCGCGTGATATAATCACAGACCCCGGCGTAATCGTCCGGGAGAGGCCCTATAGACTCCCGGAGGCAAAACGCACAGAGGTGGAGTTAGAGGTGCAACGGATGTTGGACATGGACATCATTGAGGAGAGCCATAGCCCCTGGTCCAGCCCTATCATCCTTGTATCTAAGCCAGACGGCTCCTGGAGATTTTGTAATGACTTTAGACGTCTGAATCAAGTCTCCAAATTCGATGCCTACCTGATGCCCCGCATTGACGACTTGCTTGAGCGGCTGGGTACGGCTCGTTACTTGACTACTCTTGACATGATGAAAGGGTATTGGCAAATTCCCTTAACAGCATCCGGTAAAGAGAAAACAGCCTTTAGTACCCCTAGTGGACACTGGCAGTACAAGGTCCTCCCATCTGGGCTGCACAGGGCCCCAGCGACCTTTCAGCGTCTGGTGGATAGAGTGTTAAAGCCCCACCAGTCCTACAGTGCCGCCTCCCTGGATGACGTCGTCATCTATTCCGGCACCTGGGAGGAACATCTACTGCAGGTCTCGGCTGTCCTCACAACCCTGACTAAAGCCGGCCTCCGCATAAACCCTCGAAAGTGTTATTTCGGCTTAAAGGAGGCCAAATATTTGGGCTACCTCGTGGGACGGGGACAGGTGAGACCCCAGTGTTCAAAGATTAAAGACATCTTGGAATGGCCCCGTTCGAATACCAAGAAACAGGTGCAGGCTTTCTTGGGGTTAGCGGGGTATTACCGCCGGTTCGTGCCCCGTTTCTCCGAAAGAGCAGTACCCTTGACCAATATGACAAAGAAGGGTGCTCCCTTATACGTGGTGTGGAATGACAAGGCGGACCACGCATTCAGTGACCTAAAGAAGGCCCTAACGTCGGCACCTGTATTAAAGACGCCCGATTTCGGGCTCCCATTTATTCTCCAGACCGACGCTTCAGACACAGGCCTGGGAGCCGCGCTGAGCCAAAGCGTCGATGGTTTTGAGCACCCTGTAATGTACCTGAGCCGGAAACTGATGGACCAGGAGACCCGGTATGCGGCGGTGGAACGGGAGGCCTTGGCCATTAAGTGGGCAGTGACTCATCTCCGGTATTATCTGTTGGGCCGCGAGTTCACTCTGGTGAATGATCACGCTGCACTTCAGTGGATGTCCCTACATAAAGAGTCGAATCCGCGGGTCACCAGGTGGTTCCTGGATTTGCAGCCATATAAGTTCACCGTCACTTATCGTCGCGGCACCCTTCAGGCTAACGGCAATGCCCTCTCTCGTATCCACGACCTCTCGGTGCGGTCCGCCCGACCTGACGGTCTTGGGCTAAGGGGGGGATCGTGTCACGCACGCGCGAATCGGAGACCGCGGAAGGATCTTAACACACCTGGGAAAACATTCGCCGGTAGGGAATGGCGGGGTACTAACTTTCTTCCTGTGCTTCCTTTCAGAAAAAAAGACGCTCCGCCACCATAAGACGGAGTTTGCCCGCACTACGTCTACTTCCGCCCTTCCTCCGCCATCTTTCCTGACGTCATCGATCCCATCAACCCTCACGACTCCTTCCCAGCATCCCTCCACTTCTGGCTCCTCCTCTTTAAAATGGCCGCGACGCCATTCCCAGGCGTCGCATATATGAACTCTATTGTTTATATGTTTGACCGTTTATTTTTTGAATATATTGTGGAATACCGACAATATACGTGGCCGGAAAACCCCAAAACTTATTGCTGTCTTCTCTCTCTCTTTTACAATGTGAATATTAAAAAAGATAGGGAAACCACAGAGGAACAGTAGCACTGCTTTGATGCTGGGTGCTGCCAGTTTGTAAAACCGAGCAGAAAATGTGCATACGCAAGCAGGAGCTGGTGCGAGAATGCGCGTGGCTTTACGCCAAGTTTAGTTTATATGTATTGCAATGTGAGCGTGGAAACTGGCGTACGCAACATTTCTGTGTATACACACCGTTTATACATGAGGCCCCTGATGTCAAGTCATTCATTACCATTGTCTGAACTATTTTGGCATGATAATGTGGACCTATCTTTTTACAATGGACCTTACCAAATGCCTTAAAGTCTAGATTTTAAATTGTATCAGCTGTAATATGCATGCAAAATTTCATAAACTTCAATTCAGCCATTGTGATGTGGTGCATTTTTTGACCTCCCATTACAAACATACTTTCTGATGAAATGGTCAAAACATCATTGACCAGGATTTTAATTTGGTTCAGGTTTAGATCTGGTAGTTTTGGAATAATGTGCAGTTTCATTTTTGAAATGTCATGTAATCAGTATTTTAAATTGAACCAATGGCAATATGCAATAACAGCAACATTTATTTCTATAGCAGATTTTCATATTAATGATGTAGCTTAAAGTGCTTTACAAGATGAAGACAGAAAAAAGAAAAAAAATATATAAAAATTAGGCAATATTAATTAACAAAGAATTAGGGTCCGATGGCCAGGGAGGACATTTGACATTTTCACATTTTGTGAAATTTAGTCAGTTGTTTTTGTATGACTGATGAACAAGAAGAAAAATACAGACAGCTTGTGATCTGAAGGTTGAAATAACATCGTTTGTGTACAAAAATGCATAAATACCATTAAACAAACCTGAAAAATTCAAAAAACAAACAGACAAATGGTAATATAATATAATATAATATAATATAATATAATATAATATAATATAGCACTAAGGTTTGAGTGTCCAATTCAACTGATCAATGTGATTGGTCAGTTTGGGTTTTGTGAGATTGGTCACTTTGTTGACACAACTAAACAAGAACCATGAGTGTGAAATGGTAGAGGAGGAGTAAAGGCATATGAGGCATGCTGAGAAAGTCACCTTCAAAGATGTTAAATACAAAAGCAGACAGGAGGTGAAAAAGATGCTGGCGAAAATAATGATAGAATCTGAGAAGCAGGCTTTATAGGAACCCTCTCAGAAGAAAAGACATGTAAAGACATGTTCACACATGTAAATACAGAGGAACGGGGATGAAGATACACAATAGACAAGAGATAGCAAATGATTTTTAATTATTCTATTACATGTTTTTGACAGGTATGTAGCTAGGATAATATAGCATCTATATAAAAAGAATCATAAGCTGTTTGGATGTCTGTTTGTTTGTTTATTTGCTTGTCAATCATACAAAAAGAGCTGAATTGATTTTCACATAATTTTGCATATGTGCTGTCATTCGTCTAACCTAAAATATAGGCAGGATGGCATACTGGGATAAATTAGAGGGGGACAATCCAACAATTCCTACAATTTCCATCAGGCAGCACGAGTGTGCTGGAGCTGATGAGAGGACAGTGTTTTCTTCTCAACTAATCAGGATAACTATTTCATTGTCTAAATTTGTTACAACTTTTGTCAAGAGCATGTCGTTTTGTCACATTGTGGATTCTGTTTATCCGTTGAATTTCCAAATGACAGATTTCCCTTTTTTATTTATACCTAGCAGTGCTGGTAGTTCGACTACCATTAATATATAGCTTTCAAACCCACTTAATTCAAATCATGGCTGGGGGGCTGAAGCCGATCTTGGCAGCAATGGATGCAAGGCTTTGCCAGTGCAATGAGAGTGGAAACTTCAGAGAAGAATTTGTAAATGCAACTTAAAGAGGGACCAGGCCTGAATATGAAATTAGGGACTGTGAAGCTTTAAGATGGTTTTGCTAACCACTACCCTTGTAGTGTTAAAACTCTTTTATTATGTTTGAAGTGCTGAATGTTTGAGTCAAATTAAAAGTATCATAAAAAATAATACTGATACTAACTCAAGATAAAACCTCAAGTGTTCATGTAGTTCATCCTATTGCCCAGGATAGATTTTATAAATAGAGAAATAAGTCAGCAGTATACACTTGAATATTTTTGCAACATAAGTATTTCTAGTATGGTGGTATGTCAGTATATTTGTATAACTGAACATATTTTTATTTTCTGTTTTGTATACTCAAGTTTTTGAGATTAAGAGTATTGGAACTAGTGTCCAGACTGTACTGTCACTCTTTTTTACTTTTCCTCGTCATTTTAAAAATATTGCAAAATAAAAAGCCAATTACATCACACAGTGCTTTATAATTCATAGCCATACAATGAAAATGCAAATTAATTAATGCCACTTTAAAAGGTTTGAAAATCTTCACAATAAAATGCCTTTATTGTGTGCTGTGTTGAAGCATTCTTTGCCACTTCACTCAGATGATAGTAAGACTTTTTATTTTTTATTACAGGTTAGTTAAAATCCAACTGACATATTTGCTCCCCTCACTCTTGGGAAATTTTACATTCCATTTATGTTCATAAGAGGGGCTTGGTGAAAACTAGCAGTTAACTAAAGACGTGGTTTACTTGTTGTTAGATATTTACACTACAGCTGTAAATATCCAAGATGAAATCAGGGGTTGGCATTTTAACATTTAACATGCACAGCAAAAATAATGACATGTGAAAACTCCCATGGCAGGTGATTTGGCTGCAGTACAATAGTGAGTATCTCTCTCTGTTCAGACTACATAATTGTTCTTTAACACTGATGTGTTTTGAATTGTGCCATTTGTCATTCAGAATTGTAGAAGTTATATGACTTTTTTACCTCTTCCTTTGGGGCTGTGTTCTGCGCATATGATCTGAAATCCATCCAATGCAGCAGCAGAAGCTTCTGCTCAGCCAACTTTCGTCAGACTGCGCGAGGTTGCAATGTTTGTCACCTGGTGATCATCAAGAGTTCATTCATTTTATTTTCAAGGCATCTGCGGTGCCCAGGAATATTAATGGTAGATGAGTGTAGTTTTTTTCCCCTGTTGTTGAGTAGCCAACCTCTTCTTTTCTTTCCCCTTGGTTTCAAATGTCACTGTCTCAAGAGCAATTTTAGATGAGAAATAATGAACCAGTTTATTGCACAGGAAAGCTAGACTCACTCAAACTTTAGTTTGGCAAAATTGAGTTTGACCAAAAAAAGTTATTTGTTAATTCTTATAAGTCATTATGTATTTTATTGCCTAGGTCAGTAATTACTGAACTTGAAAAGAACCAACTGCTTTAATGAAGAAAGTTGACCTCATCTATATTGTCTATGATTCTGTCTCTTTAAACTCCACTGATTTTTTATGTCTTTCCAAAAGCTAACTCTATACTTAAGATTTGGACAGGTTATGCTTTTATCAAAGGTATCATGTATTACATGGTAAAGTGATCCTGCACTATAAATTAGGCTAACAGAGTGTGCTGCCTTCAAACACTATTGATTAGCTATTCCTTCTGGCTTTTTTGTCAAATGTCTAGATGTAGTTAAAACCACCAAGGTATTCAGTTTGTCCCAGACAAAGACACTACAAGCTGGTTTTCCTTTAGCATGATATACACTCACCGGACAAATCATTAGGTAAGGCTTCCTTTTGCTCTCAATATAGCTTCAGTTCTTCATTCCATAGATTCTACAAGATAAAAGAAACATCCATTTGAGATTTTAATTCATGTTAACATAATTGAATCACACAATTTCATCACATTTTTCACCTGCACATTCATGCTGCGAATATCCAATTTTACCAGATCCCAAACCTGCTCCGTCAAATTCTGATTTGGTGACTGAGAAGGCACCTTAAGAACACTAAACTTATTGTCATGTTCATAAAACCAGTTTGAGATACCTTTTGCTTTGTGATATTCTGTATTATCATGCTGGAAATAACAATTAGAAGATAGGTAAATTGTGACCATGAAGCAATGCACATGCTCTGCAATAATACCAAAATATGCTATAAAATCCAAGTGGTGATTGATTAATATTAACACACCCAAAGTGCGCCAAGAAAAACATCCCTCACACCATTCCACCTTTGCCATGTGCCTGTGATGACGCATGGCAGCCTGGGTGTATGGATTCATGCTGTTGGCCCCAAAGTCTGACCCAGCCATCTCTGTGCCTCAGAATATCAGGTTATATTTTTTCTTTCTTCAGCTCTGTAGTTTGGATGAGCCTGTGTACCCCACAGCCTCTCTGTTCTTGGCTGAAAGAATAGAAACCGACATGGTTGTAGTCTGTTGTAGCACATCCACCTCAAGTTGTTGTGTATTCCAAGATGCTTTTCTACTCACCACAGATGTACAGGATGGTTATCTGGGTTAATGCTTTTCAGTCGACTAGAACCAGTCTGTCCATTCTCCTTTAACCACGCTCATCCATGAGGACAATCTATCCACAGAACTTCTATTCACTGGATATTTTCTGCACCATTCTGAGTAGCCGCTGGAGACTGTTGTGGTTAAGAATCCCAGGAAATTAGCAGCTATAAAGATTCTCAAACTAGGCTGACTGGCACCAACCACCATGTCACAGTTGAAATCACTGATATCACATTTTTTCTTCATTCTGGCATTTGATTTGAACATTAATCCATCCATCCATTATCCAATCTGCTATATCCTAACTACAGGGTCACAGGGGTTTGCTCGAGCCAATCCCAGCCAACACAGGGCACAAGTCAGGAAACAAACCCCAGGCAGGGTGCCAGCCCACTGCAGTAATTTGAACATTAACTATTCAAATTCAAATCCTATTATGTGATATCATCTACTGTTAAATTCTGCTCTGTATTTGTAATATTTTTATTTTACTATTGTATTGAGGATTACTTGTGTTCTATTCTGTGTATTGTATTATAATTACAACGTTTTTGACACCCACAGCACACTCAACCTAAATTGGAAAGGGGTCTCTCGTTGAACTGCTTTTCCCAAGGTTTCTTCCATTTTTTTCCCTACAATGTTTTTTTTTGGGAGTTTTTCCTTGTCTTCTTAGAGAGTCAAAGCTCGGAGGCAGTCAAGAGGCAGGGCCTGTTAATGCTCATTTCGGCACTTCTTGTATGGTTTTGGGCTATACAAAAATAAATTGTATTGCATTGCATTAACTAAAGCTCCTGACTGAGGTGCGCATGATTTTATGCATGGCACTGCTGCCACATGATTGGTTGATAAGATAAATGTATTGATAAGCAGATATGCAGGAACTGGTAGTAATTTTCCCAGCAGTTCCTGACTCGATGCTTTTGTAAAGTGGCATGTGAATTACATCTTAAAATATACAAGTAATGGTTAACTGGTGTTTAAAAACAGAACAGTGAATAACTGACAAGTCCACACTGAAAAATATTTTTATTACATTATTATTATTGCATTTCAAAGATGGTAACAAAGCAAAGACAAACAGATGAGAATGGCCAATGTATAAAGCTGGGAAATGAAAAAAATTGGGTGAAGAACAGAGTAGATACTTGTGATGATTCTAAGGTTTTCTATTACTGTAGAATTTCACTTTGTTATTTATATTTTGATTTTACCCTTGTTATACGTTAAGATTTTTCTGACATCACTATTTATTTTATTGTTTTTGCCTGCATTGCAAATATTTTGCGTTTTCTTCTCATTGCTATGGACACGTTGTTGTTGATGACAACTCCCACTGCCTCCTTGTGGCAGCTGAAGTGTGATGTTTGATGTCATTGTGTCACCTATATTTATAACAGCTACATGCTACAAGTTGTGTCCTGATTTTCTGGTTTCCAAACAAAAATACTGTTGGAAGTGTTAGTTCGTGAGGGTATAAAAATTCTTACTTGACTTCTGGACATTCTCCATTTGGTACTCATTTTGGCAATTCCTTTTGGCTTATTTCTGATCTCATAGAAGTTGACCACAGCCCATTTCTGACCATATTTTTCTCTTCTTCTCTCAATCCTATTCATTTTTGCCTTAAACTGTGTCATTTTCTGTTAAATCATGACAGTACCAATGGGTCAAATTAGAATTATTACTGATAGTCACTGCTTGGGAAACAAGAGAACATATTGTAATTTAATGTGTTTCTTGTAGCTTCTACGGTTATTCTTTACTTGTTTTCTTCTAATCATTGTAATAAAACACAAATAAACTGGTCACATTAGTGGGATCAAGAGAATTGAATTATGTTACAATGGAATAAACAGAGATAATCTTAAAAATCTTTTAAAAAATTACAAATTACTTGGAAACATTCAAAATTTACATTACAGGTAAAATGTATAGTAATATAACGTGTATAACAGACTAAAACATAATAGCAACAATGTTCACAAGATGAAGTTAAAAATAACGAAAAGAAAAAAAAATGAAATATATATACAATGAATAATTAAAAAGTTACATACCAAAAATATTAGATAATAAATTAGTATTATTTAATTAATAAAGGCATGCAAGTAATGGAAATAATAACCTTAATTTTGTTTTTAAGCCTGCAAAGACTCATTTTTAAGTCTCTAATGATAAGTGCGAAGATATGGTCAAATGGCGGGGGAGGATGAGTACTTCACTGCACCTATTTGGTCTTTTAACAGCAAAGGCATTAAACAGTTTCAGATTCAGCTAATCAAAATTTCCAAAAGACTTTGATAAAGGTCATTTTCATTATTTCAGATGCAATGCTTTCAAGCAAGAAATTAAGAAACCCTTTATTTGAAGAGATTCAGGAAGCTATAACAAACTACTGGGCAGCATAGGTAGTAGCTAACAGAACAAGCTAAAATACTAAAATTCAATTTCAAGGTAGAGAGAGAGTGAGGTTAGGAGCACATGCTGATACAGTGCATTACCGCACCCACCACACGACAAACCAACTCAGGGTCCAGAATAGGACCTGAGTGCAGCCTTGTAATGGGTGACACCTCAGCACCACACTCGTTCAGATGTAGGGGAAATAGTGTGAGGTTTTTTTATGGTAGCTGGAGTGCCAATTCTGCCACCAACCCCCAGGTCTTTCTCTGCAGGTTGGAGGGCCTACGTGCAGGGCTGGATGCAGATTAACGTTATACCCAAGACGGACCAATTGCAGGTTAAGGGGCTTGCTCAAGGGCCCAACAGAGCAGAGTCCCTCTTGGCATTTACAGGATTTGAACCGGCAACCTTCTGATTGCCACTGCAGATCCTAGCCTTTAGAGGCACCACTCCACCCAAGGTAGGAGGAATAAAAAATCTGTTCAGCATGGAGGTGGAAGATATGTTGGGTATGACTTTGGCTTATTATAATTTTCTGAAATTAATATTGTAAGTTCTGATTATATTTGCCGAGAGATCTGTCAATAATATGAGGAAAATAATGTCTTTTAATTTGAGAAAGTGTTGCATCCTATGTGGTTTAATTGTCAGATGGGACAAATTCTACAGATCTGCACTAAAAGACCACTTTCTTTTTCTTCTTGAAATATGTCCCCAAAATTACACTCACTGGAGATCCCGATAATAATTCAATCCATCGAGGAGCTACATGCTTCTCCAGTAACCTTTCCTCACTGCATTCTTTTTGAAAGTGTCTAGTAATATGTATATACAGTATAAAATGGGCCCTTTTTAGAGACCCTGTCACAAACACAAGATCAATAACTTGTCTATATCTATTGTGGTATATTTTACTTCTCTTACCACAGCTACACTAATCTACTTTAGTTCTGTCAGTAAACATCTTTCGAGGAAAAACAGAAAAATGTATAACTACATCCTATTTCTACTTAGCTTTAACAACTAATCTTGTCATCCTTCATTTTCTTTCATACCAAACTGAGTTTTCTACCCTCTTAAGTTCTTTCTTTCCTTTTCCCCAGCCTGCTTTAGCCTTTATATTTTATTTCTTTGCTTCAGCCAAAATGTTGCATTTCTAACATTGATTACTTTACAGTGTGCAATTAACTACAATAAAATCCATATACTGTGGCAATAACCATTAAGGCATACAGCCTGCTCGTTTTGTTAGTGACAATGCTATATTAAAATAGATTGTGTTGTAGTAGAATAAACACTAACTAGTGATTATTTTATTAGTTCCAAACATTTTTCTGACACTGGCTCACACAAATTTGGCATTTTGGGACTGCTCAAAGTTATACGTCGAGTCCTTTATATTAAGCAGAGTAACCAAACCAGAGGACCATGCCAATCAATGCACTTTAGTGGAAAAGCATTTATTTAAGCAAATGCTGACTTTGCAGCATTTGAGTGTCCTATAACATTGCAGGGATAATTTGATTTACAGATTCACAGAGAAAACCACCTTCATGCTTTATGGTCATAATTTGCAGCTCTTTTTCAGAATAGAAGTTAATAGAAAACATTTGCAGAAGCGTGCATTTTTAGATTTTAATAATGAAAGAACATTTTACAGTCATGTTACATTAGTGACCGAAACTGCTGGAACAATTAAATATAATAACATTTTAAAATTAAAAAATGAAATGTAGTTGGATATTCACATTTAGCGGAAGAAAATTATTCAAACTAATGGTAAACCCATAGCTTCTCCACATAAAATGAAAAATAAAATGTAAACATTTTTTGAATGAATGGTTAATTAGTAACTGTTAGGGATTTTTCTTTTAAATAACAGCTGAGACGACCACTGCAAAGGGACCATGGACATCTATTATCACAAGGGACCCGAGGGAGCCTGCTTATAAACACCACAGCCTCTATGAAATCCTATGAAGGCTGGAATAATTTGCATAAAATATCTGTAAAAATTACAATTTACACCAATCAGAACAGAGTGAATAATATACCCTCTTTTGATTTGCTTTTTAAATTAAACAGAACACTGCAATAACTTCAGTGATGTTAAGAAGTGTTGTCAGATATCAAAATCATGGCGTCTCATTCAAGGATGTCTTGGAATGCAGACAGCTAACCTGGGTAAATCTGTTAAAAGGTCATTTAATAGGTGTTAATGATGCTTTTTAATTGTAGACCTCCACACTGCATGACCTGCATAAGACATTTTAAATGAATAGCTGTGCAAATTAATTTGGTTATGACACTAGTTAAAGCAAGCAAAATGGAAGTATAATTATGATTCCAACAATATTACCCAAAAATCTGGGTCTAAGCAGTGCTGAACACTGGAATCATTGTAGGGCAAACACACACAAAATAATGACTAACCTTTTTTATGTAACACTGTAAATAAAAGGGCAGCACGGTGGTGCAGTGGTAGTGCTGCTGCCTCACAGTAAGGACCATGGGTTTGCTTCCCGTGTCCTCCCTGTGTGGAGTTTTCATGTGTCTGTGTGGGTTTCTTCCAGTTGCTCCGGTTTCCTCCCACAGTCCAAAGACATGCAGGTTAGGTGCATTGGCGATCCTAAATTGTCCCTAGTGTGTGCTTGGTGTGTGTAGCCTGCGGTGGGCTGGCACCCTGCCCAGGCTTGTTTCTGCCTTGCACCCTGTGATGGCTGGGATTGGCTCCAGCAGACCCCCATGACCCTGTCTTAGGATATAGCGGGTTGGAAAATGACGACTGACTGTAAATAAAAAGATTTGTTTGAAAAATAAAAAAAAATCAAGACCAATTTTTCCTCAGATTTTTTGTAATTAGTGTAATTAATTATTTGATCATACAGATTTTATGAGGCTTTAAAACACTACAAAGATCAACATGAGACAGTGAATGTTCAGTAGAAGAATGGCTATTATAAATTATTTTAATCTATATACGTATGCATTTAGCAGAAGGAGAGAAGAGTGGTTTTCCATGTATCACTGTAAGCTTCACTATTTGGCAGACAGCAAACATGAAAGCAGTGTCTAGTTTATTCTATTCACATTAATTTGGTGCATAAAGCATAACATACAAGAAGACTGTTGTGCAGATAGAATGAACTTCCCTTTTTATATGCAATATTTTCTACACTTAAATCCACTTTCCCATATATAACTATACATTACAGAACCCGTGCAGATGGTAGCATCTTTTTCTTTTGCTTTTCCAGAGCCACTGACAATTACAGCAGGTCACTTTGGCTCTAATAGCTGTGTGCACATACCCTACTTAAAAAAAGTATTCACCCTCTTTTATTTATTACACAATTTAATCATAGTAGAGTTAATTTGGCTTTTTTAAAACTGATCAACAGAAAAAAAAACTCAAATTGAAAGCAAATCTCAAGGTGGTTCAAATTAATTAAAACATAAAACAAAAAATAATTGATTACATAAACATTTAAGTCTGTATTTAGTAGCTAAACCTTTGTTAGTTATGCTGGCCTTTATGTCTTTGTACATAGATCCTCTTTTAATCAGCGCTGCACATCTGGACACTGCCATTTTTTCCCTAGTCATCTTTGCAAACTGCTTAAGCTCTGTCAGATTGCATGGCAGTAGTAACTGAACAGCCTTTTTCAGGATCAGCAACAAATTCTCAATTGGAATGAGATCTGGACTGTGACTCAGGCACACCAGGACTTGAACATTGTTGTTTTCAATCTTCCCTGTATATTTTTGTCTTTATGCTGGAGAACAAATCACAGATGGTACAGGTTTGCGGCAAACCGTATCAAGTTTTCTCCCAAGTTTTCTGTTGTATTTTGCTGCATTCATTTTACACTCTGTCCTTACAAGCCATCCAGGGACAACTGCAGAGTAGCATCCCCACAATATGATGCTGCCACCACCATGCTTCATAGTGGCAATGGTGTGTTTTTGATAATGTGCAGTGTATGGCTTACAAAAAAGTCTGATGGTCAAAAAGCACAAATTTGGTCTCATCAGAACCTTCTTCCAACTTACTTCAGAGTCTCCCATCTTCCCTCAGGCAAACTCTAATCAAGATTTCAAGTGTGTTCTTGTAACAGTGGCTTTCACTTTGCCATTTTCACATAAAGCTGTGACTGGTGAAGCACCTCGGCAACAGTCATTGTCTCCATAGTCACCAGTTTCAATCACTATAGTTTGTAAATCCTTCAGTGTTATCATACATCTTTTGATGGCCCCTCTTATTGGTCTTCTTCTGTCGTGATCACTCAGTTTTTGTGTATGGCAGGTTTACAGCTGTGCTATACTCTTTCTATTTCTTAATGACTGATTTAACTGGACTTCAATGGGTTTTTAGCAACTTTGATATTTTCTTGTATCCATCCTATAATTGTTCTTTTGTCTTCATTATTTAGGTTAGGTCACAATACTAATTAACCACAAGTTGGATGTTTCAAATAAGGTTAATTTATTCTACATTTAGTTATAACACCAGACAGGTGATCTCCATTGAACTAATTTTGTGACTTCTAAAACCAATTGACGACATCAGTGATGAGTTGAGTGTGACATATTAAAGGAGTGAATACTTATGATGTCAATACTTTTGAGGTTTATATTTGTAATTCATTTAGATAAGATTGCAGAGAAGTGTTTTCACTTTTAAACAGTGTATGCTGATCAGTGTAAAAAAGCCAAATTAAAGCAACTGTGATTCAATGTTGTATAATAATAAAGTGTTATAGTTTACAGGGGGGATACTCTATTTACCACTGTAATATTCAAATAACTGTATTCACTTAACAAACAAAATATTTTTCAAAGCTCTACTGATTACAAAAAGCCACTATTAGTGCTAAGAGGTACCATGAAATACAGCCCACTGATCTGCCCCAGGGAATCACATGCTTTGCATTTTTACAAACCACACCAGGGGCCTCATGCATAACAGCGTGCATAGAATTCCCACTATTACATGACGTAGGCACAAAAGCCGAAATGTGCTTACGCACAGAAAAATCCAGATGCTGTGAAATGATGAGTTTCAACACACTAAAAGAAGGTCTGGGGCAGCCACCCATATATTGTTCCTATGTGCAAAAGGATCTTTGAGAGCACAATTGATGTTGCTGGTTTAAGTTCCCAAAAATGAACTGACTCGGTTTGGCAATATGGAGGATTTATAGTCCGTAACCCAGAAGTGATGTGAGTCAGTGAGCCGGAACCGGAAGTGACGTTGAATCAGGCAGGTTTTCCCATATTTGATCTGCAGAATTAACAGAAACAGGTTTAGAGAATCCCGCCACCCACTGGCCCGGCGGGTAATCACCTCCACTTGGTCCATTCAGCTCACTCCCAGTCGCACGAGTGTGACAATGCAAAAATCTTTCCATTCGCCCACTTCCACATTCTTCCGCTACATAAATCCCGGTCAGCGTGAAAAGTAACGCTCGTGCACGCGCCTGCTGCCCCACCCCAACTCCTCCCAGAATTATGCCTCTTTGAATATGCAAATCAATATAAATAAATCTTTTCTGTGAAAAGACAATGGGAAAAGCATGGGGGAAAATAGAATTTTAGCGAATCCCAAGTGGAGGCAAAGAAAAAAGTACTATTTGTTGGTTTAAACAGTAGTATAAACAACAAAAGGAAGTCGATCGAGTGACATAGCGTGTCGGAGAAACTCAAAAGCTCAAATTCACAAAGTCGAACAGTGCCCGAAATAAAAAAGAAGTTGTCACATATCAAAGTTGCCGTGAAAAGGCAAGTCGTAGCCCACCGTCTGAGTTTCATATGAAAGCTCATTAGGGTACAGAGAAAAAAAATAGGCACACAGTGGAAAAAAAGCACAAAATGTCAACTTTAATCTCGAAATTTCCACTTTAATCACGTAGTTTATTTTGTCATTAAAGCAGAACATCATAAACTTCATCTTAAAATCATTTATTTTACTAGTTTCTCAAATCGCATCTTAACTAAAGTAGCACATGCTTCGTTTTGTATTTGATCTTCTATGTGCTCTATGTGTGTGAATCACTACCTTCTTCTTAAACCGGCTTTCTCTTCCTCCGACGGGACACAGAATCCATTACATTCATGATATTACAGCTCTCTGAATAACTAAAATACTGAGATTTATACGTGATATCATTTTCATGATGATAGGAGTTAAGGCATGTTATTAAACATGGTAACATGGTAGCGCAGTGATTGTGCGTGACCTTCAATGAAATAATTTATTGCAGCAGTACGTCTCTTTCAAACGTACTAACCTCCAATTCCTGTCCTACCTTTTCTTTCTCCAAATACCCAATTGCCACACTATCAGCTCTGTAATAGACGTTAAGCCATCTGTAAGCTTATTACGGCGATTCTTCAAAACTTTTAAGGAACATTGAAATATCTTTGTAGTACATGTTTTGGAAGATAGGGGGCGCTCTCGCTTCCTTGAACCCTTGTCCACGGCTCCAGACATCAGGTAAAAGTCCAAATTCTGACTTTGTTAATCTTCCACAGTGCACAAAGCGCACTCTCCACCACAATGCTCATATAAATCACTAACCAATACAATACATCAATCCTCCACTCCCAGACGCGTTGCAACCCTTCCACCCAGCTCAGCTCGCCGTCTGGGAGCTCCCACAGTCCTTTTATATCTCCTGACCCGGAAGTGTTCCCAATCCCCAGTCCATGTGACTCTCGATCACTTCTGGGTCAGGTACAAGTTCTTTTCTTCACCCCAGAAGGACATCATTCCTCTTGTCCACGTGTGTTTCCGGGGCGTAGGGAAAATATCCATTACTCCTTCCTGCAGCGTCCCCTAATGGCATCCAGCAGGGCTGTGCATAAAAACTCCATTGTCCATGATGCCCTGCTGGTCTTCTGGGGACCTCCATGCTGCAAGGAGGGCTCCACCTGGCGGCTTGGGGGTATTGGCCGGGATAAACAGCCGGCCATCCTCCACAATGTTTAATTATTCTATCCTTCACGCCAGTCCCAGTGAAGCATACAGTGCGAGGCAGGAACAATCCGTGAATGAAACGCCAGATCCTTGCTAGCGTAGCAACACAGTGCCCTTTAATTATTAAAAATATAGATTATTTAAATGAAGTTAAAGTTTTATCTGTATAATATAATAAACATATTTTGCTGCATTTCATCTTAAAAATAATAATGTCATCATATTTAAATACGCACTTTATAAAGTGGCTCAGGCTGTGCAATATTACAACTGTATCACAAGTTTACAGTGAGGTTACTATACTTACAAGTACAAACAGTTCTACAAGGTGGAGTTGATGGACTGATAGAGTGCGTTTAGAGCTCTTGGGATGAAATTGTTTCTGAACCGTGAGGTTCGTACAGGAAAGGTTTTGAAGCGTTTGCCGTGTGAGCAGCAGTTCAAACAGGAAGCATGGCTGAGGCAGCATATGCTTGATGCTGTATACTGATAATTCTCTTTCCAATCAGTTGCTCTGAGTGGTGCAGTGAGAGTAATATGGAAAAAGATGATTCACTGCGGCAACCCCTAACGGGAGCAGCTGAAAGAAGAAGAAGAAGGTGCAGTGAGAGCAACAACGCTAAAGCAGCTATGGTATTTAGAATAGTTTGACCATTCTGTGGACCATTATATTGTTACAGGTTAATTACAATCAGATGCCTTAAACTAATAAACAATATGTGGTTAATTTCAGTGTATTTATAAAGCCATGTCAGGGATGTGCATCTGAAAAAGAAAGATAAACCACACAGGAACAGTAGCATTGCTTTGACGCTGGGTGCTGCCAGTCTGCAAAACCAAGCCGAGAACTTGCATACGACAGGGTATGAGGTACCATGGAAATGTGCGTGGCTTTACGCCAAGTTTAGGTTTTATACATCGCGATTTGAACGCATTTATACATGAGGCCCCAGGACAAGTAGTATAATTACTAAAAGGATGGAAATTATATAAGTAATCTTAATGTTTTTCCCTGGAAGAAGCTACAATACATCAGGATTCAGTGCTATCAAGATAAGGAGTAGTATAGAAAATGTGAATCATGATGTTTTATTATTTAAACAACTTCCAGTCTTCATCCTGGACTGTGAACTAAAATGTTTTGTATGTTATTTTACAAAAGCAATTTTTCAAGGAGGTGATGGATGAAAATTTCCATAGTCATGTTTTGTTTAAATTGCATATATATTCTGAATATTACATAGTCATCATCGTCACCACTGTTTAATGGTCAATTTCCTTGTTGTACCCAGAATAGCCAGGTACCCCTTTTTTCCACTCTCCATGTTACCATTCATTTCATATTATCAGGCACCACTTCCAACCATGTCTTCTTCCTCTTGGCTTTTTCTTGTCCACCTCTTTGTTGGTGGTTTTCTTCACCAAATCACCCTAAACGTTTCGCTCCATATGCCCTACCTCTTTAGTCTTTTTCTCCTCCACACAACACCTATCACCTCTGCACCAAGTCTTTGTCTTAACTCAGCATTTGCCATGCTCTCACACTGTGACACTCCACACATCCATGATGTTATTCTTATCTCCATTCTTTCTAGCTCTGCTTCATGAGCAGCAGTTCAAATAGGAAGCATGACTGAGGCAGCATATGATGTCATCGTCTAAGTCTCAATCCCACAGAGCATACTACTCCTTTCAAAACTTTTCTACATTTTACCTTTCAATGCAATGCAAGTAGCAGAACTTCCCTACTTTCTTCAAAAAGTCACCATTGCCAATATCTCATTTTACACTTACTACATCAGAATTCTTCACCCCTCTCACATACTTTCCTCAAAGAAAGGTCACACTTACTGCCTGCAGAGTACCCTTCACACCACTACATCTTTTATTCATTGTCAAACCATACATTGGATTGAGTTTCTCCCAATAGCTTTACCACGCATGCTGCTCGGCCATGAACCCACCTTTTCTAAACCTTCTGCCCCTTCACCTCCAACCATCACATTTGTCTTTCCTGCATTTTCCCTGAAGCCTTTAATTTCCAAACTAGCTTTCCACTTCAGTATCTTCTCCTTCAAATACATTTCACTTTTTGCTATCAAAACAAGATCATCTGCATATAAAAGCTCTCATGTCAAAACACTTTTATGGTCACTGCCTCCATCATTATCAAGAAAAGCAGACTCAGAAAGAATCCCTGGTGCAGCCCCACCTCTGTCACAGCATCTTGCATAATTCAGTTTATTTACATTCTACCATGTACCAAGTATATCAAAAATGTTCAGCATATTAGCTTTTTATAATGAAATTTTTAAGCAAATTCTTTTAAGTATCCTAACAGCTGGTGATTAATTGTTATTTGTAAATCATACAATAAAGTGCATGTTTTTCTCAGAAACCTTTTTTATTGATGCTTGCCTAGAAAGCCATGCAGCTGCAGCAGGAAGGGAAATCCAGATCATTTTTTTGAATTTTGTGTACTGAATGGCTTTCAATCAAATGTAAAATTGTTGCAGCTGAAAATGTCCCAATGTTTTCATGGTCCACCTTTCCCATACAATACATCAAAACCACTCAATTTTCTGTGTTCATAAGTCCGACAACACACAGGCTTCTTGTTATTTCAAACATCAAGAAAACTAATCAAGCAAAACTAATTTGACTATTTCAAAAATATCGAAAAAATATTTACTTACATTTTAAGATATGAATAGCTCAAGCAATAGAAATGAAATATGTTCTTTGATACTTGTAACCATGGAAACTTTGCAGTGTTTTTCATTTTATTATTTTCATGTTGCCCATCTTGTGCTTAGCCTTAATTTGTTTCCTAGAAAATTCTGTGAATTTGTTTGTAATTTACATTTAGTAGTCACGTTTGCAAGTTGAAGTATGAATAATAGACAGCAAGGTAGCATTAAGCTAGCACATAGAACATGTGTACTGATTGATATGGACACACCTGACTTATAATACTTACCCACTATATAAAACATTCTTTTAAAAGAAGAGATTATCACAAATTATTCAAATAAGGAAAAGCTACATATTGCTATGCTGCTACAAATTAGACATGTTTTTCCGACTGCTCAAGATAAGTGTGTTACATTAATTAGTGACTCCAAATTGTCACTGTATGTGTTTGTACTCCACAGTGGGGTGGCACTTTACCATTATGGATTCCTGCATCCCATTCTCAAGGCGCAGGGACTAGTGCCTTTGTGCCAAAAAAAAGTAAGTTTAATAAATCAATGGATGACGTGATCGATACATTTGTCTCAGTGTACATTTAAAAGAAGTAAATATGTCTTGACTTACCATAATCATGCAACTATAAAGGTGCTCCTTGTGAAATGTATAATTTGAGCAAAATGTATTAGATGGTAAATTGTTTAATACCATGTGTCAAAGAAGTAACAAAAAATCATAATTTTCAGTTAATGTTCTGTATATGTAAAATATAAAAATGCAGCTAGAAAGATGCTGTTTGGGAAACATACAGTTTTAGCAAGCATGTGTTGATCGTAAGGAAAAGAATAGTTCATTGTTTAATACCCCATGTCAAAGAATTAACAAAATTCATCATTTTTCAGTAATTGCCCTATATATGTTGTAATAGATGGCGCACATGAGCTGGAATCCTGGCCAGAATTGAGACACTTACCTGGCCAGGAGGCCCGTGCAATGGAAGGACTAGGAGAGATCAGCACTGCTGAATATTTTTCCCCCAATACGCTAGATGACAGCTTCCCTGGATTAGGAGTCCAACAAAAACATCCACGGGGCAGGCTGGGACCTGTAGTTCCATGGGGGCCACCAGGGAGAGCTGTCAGGATTCACAAACCGTATTTTCAGGGACTTACATTTGACCCAGAAGATCTTCCAGTGGGCTATGCCCTAGCATATAGGATCATAGTTACATGGGAGTCACCTCAGTCAGGTGAATTGGAATTGGAGGGAGAGGCGGTGAACAACACGCGCCTGGGAGGAGTCAAGGAGAAAGAAGAAGTAAAAGTTTTGTTTGGCTGTGTTGTGTTGGTATGTAATAAAAGAAGAAACCTGTTAAAGGTATTTTTGTGAAAAAAAATGTTTATTTGGCCCAAGACTGTCTTGGTGGGGTTGTGTCCGGGGTTTGGGGGCTTGATTGCAATCCTTGGTGGTCACAATGTAAAAGATTTACAAAAGAAAAATATTGTGCTGGAATGACAAGCAGAAAATAAAGCCAGAAGTTCATTTGGTGTGTTAAACTGTTGAAAGTGAGAGATAGTGCTGTTCAGGTGATTGCTATTCATTCTGTTCAGACAATATATTATAAACAAAATGTTACCTAATTAGGATAATGTTGGAATATAAAAACTTAAATATGGAAGGGATGTGGGAAAATAAGTAAGCTGAATACAGCTTACACCATAACCTCACCCATACTAGTTATGTTTACAGTACCTCCAGTTAATGAGGAGTGGTGTCATTTATTGACTTATATTCTTTCCAAGTTCCTGAGATGAGCACATCTATTTATCTACATTGCCTACTGTTCACAACTGGAATAAAAAAATATACAGACTACAGGCACTGCTTTGTAGCTAAAATTCTGCTGAATGCACAACATAAGAATCAAACATTGTTATGCACAAGGAAGGAGCCACTCATGGAATTCAATACTAGTTAGCTCATTAAAACCAAAAAGATCTGTCTGCAGTGGCAGCTGTCATTATTTCTAATGAACATCAAGAATCCCACCTGCCATAAGGTAGCAATACAATATAGCTTATAAATTCACCTTGCTGTACTAACATGATAAAGAATTTAGCACCATAACAAACACAAAAAAAACACATGGACCAAAGTGCTCACCCTATCTTGAATGTAGCAGCCACACTCAATAAATAATACAGAGTGAAAAATGCGAGTTTAAAACCGACCAATGGCTCCTTTGAGGTTACTTAAATTATGCCACCTTACAGTATGTCAAAGAAGAAATTTAAAACCTTTCTTAATAACCTACAAAGCTAAAAAAAATTACCTAATCTGACAATACCTATTTATAGTATTTTGCCTCATATCCTTCTACAAATGGTCTTTGACTTCCCCAGGGCCACGGATTACTGAGTCCTGATTTCTGGTTAAAAGTCAAATCACCTTGATAACCTCCCAGGTTACCTATCAAATGAAATGCCCAACTATTCTATGTGGAACATTTTGCTTTAAGTCAAGGATCATTCCTCTTTCACCCCCACTATTCTCTCCATGTCTTTGGTTGAATTGTTGTCCCAGAAATAATGGCTTTGGAAATATCTTTTACACAAGCAAGATATTCTACATTCTGTATTCTCCAATAGAAATTAGTTTGGGTTCGTTTTCAAAGGTTCAGTGTTGGTGATGGGCCTTTTTCCAGCCTTTTCTCTGACTTTGTATTTCTGTTTCTCATCTGCGCAGTGCTGTATTACATTACTTGTCTATATTTGGATGTATAGTTTGATGTATTGGTTGAACTGTAAGTACATGGTTAGTAGCCACATTTATGCAGAGCTTGAACCCCATTCATCATCCTTTATCGTATTCACCTTGAAACGTTGAACACTGATGTTAAAAGTGTTGTACTGTTATTGGTTTAACACTTCCTTCAGCATGACTTTGACAGTGTATCCAGTTTCAGCTCAAAGCCAGGATAGCTGAAAACCTGTAATCTCTACTGACCTGTAAATCAAATGTCAAGAGAGCCCAACTTGTTTTTTACATATTAAAATTTTGAAAATATTTATCTTCAGATACAGTATATACAGGATGGGGAAAATTAAAATCATATTAACTAGAATGCTGTTAAAAAAATTAGAAGCAGTACTTTGTTTTACTTACTTGAGTGTTAAAAAAAATTAGAAGCTGTAATGATATCTTAGTTAAGAAATCAGTGCTGCGCATTGTTTTTTACCATTTATACACTAAGTACATGAGTTTAGCTAAATACATGTTCATCACATTGAAAAATGTTTTCAAAACATGTTTTTTATAGTTTTATGTTTAGTTCAAAATTCAAAGTCAACCTTTTTATTGAGATTTCTCACAGATAAATACAGAAAGAAGTTTGGTACCAGGTTTGATATTTCATTTCAGAATTCCTATTTTTGCCTTGTTGTTTGTGTAATGTTTTGTATTCTGTAATTCAACACTTAATTTGAAAATGTAAAAAAAAAGCAAATATTACAATAGGAAAAAAAAATGCTTTATTTTGGTTTTATTCAATTTTAGTAGAAGTCTCTTGAAATGGTTATGGTAGTAATTAGATAAAATTGTGCTTTGTAAAAATTGTATGCCTTAAAATGAATTATGACATTTTTTTCTAGGCAAAGATGAAGTGTCCAACTTGATGTTGCATGTCTGCACTAATGACATTTGTTTTCAAAAATCTGTGGTATCAAAGAAATGATCTGGCTTCAGAAGTCATTTTTCATGCTTTCATTTTCGCAAATTTTTAACTTTTTTTTCTCTATTAGTGGTTTCGAACATAACAGAATTAATTACTTCTCTCTAATTTCATGTTTAAGCAATATTTACGTTTGTTGATTTTGGTTCACGTCTTTTCCTGATGTAATGTTGCTTTTTCTAGGAGCATTTTGTAGAGTGGTTGCTACAGTGTCACTATGTAATGAACTTGGAGAGTATAGTGCATGCATGACAACATGATTTTTATTGGTATTGTTTGTACTGTACATTATTTGATGTGTTTATATTAATTTTTAAGGTGTAGCCAAACTATGACTGGTTGCAGGAATGGTTTTATATTTTGTTCTGTCTTGTGGTTTGGAGTTGTTTTGTGACAGTCTGTGGCTGCCTGGTTCACAAATGATCGTGAGTGGGAAAAGAGGAGGAAGCCTCTCCATCTTTGACTTGCTTAGCCTGCATGGACTGGCATTGCTGTATTTTAACTTTGCCATTTACATCTCTTTATTGGTGGCTGGGGTAATGGAGGTGTTTAAGTTTGATCTGGGGGCTTGGATCTTGTTTTAGATTTGAGTGGGTTGCTATTGGAGTTTTATTACATATGATCTGCTTCATCCATTACAGATAATATTCAACATTTTATTTTATTTATCTTTTATGCTGTTTCACTCACTGCAATTCCCTGGAACCTGCACTGTATAAACTCTCCATGTTGTCAGTTGTGCTGCCTTGATGTGCTACATCTCTTGAATAATCATGTTCCTCTACTTTAGGAAACTCACCTTAATCTTGCTTATAAATTATATTACAATGCAGTGAGTCCTAGTGCTGCATCTAAAACTTGTTGTAGCTGTGTTTTCCCAAAATTATCAAAGTTCAGCAGCTTCAACTTAAAAAATGGGATTTAACAAAAGCCTGACACGCAGAAATGATTCCACAGACAAAATATTTTCATTTTTAGAAGTTTAGTTAAGTTTCAAAGTAAGACAGCTCACACAAAACAAAGTAATTAAAAAATTTTAAATAGCAAAAAAGAAAAAAATTAATGTTAAGAAAAGTTCAATTCTAAGCTTAATCTTGTTACATCTTAAATCATTACTATTTACTTAACATTTCTGAATCATTTCAAAATGGTCAGAAAACTGTATTCTTATCCCATTTCTAACTTTAAGAATGGGTCTTTCAAGTCCCTCTTTACTAGGACTCATTCTTACCACAACTAAACTATTATCACACTGTTTCTCAGTTATAGTAAGAAGGTTCTATCTCTTGCTAACTTATAGGGGGGAAAAGACTATACCATAAGTTATGACTATGAAAGAAATGTATGTTCTATTCAAATTAAGCAAACATTAATATGAGTTTAACTCAAAACTTCAACTTTCTAAGATTGGCTCTTACAATTGAGGTGTTTCAATTCTGTTACACCGTAACTTACCAGTTAATATTATTGCTTTGAGGATGATAACATATTTCATATCGCATACATTCTCACTGAAAATTTTGGAAGGAAAATTGTTTTCATTTCAGTTTATGCACCTACCCCGTTTGACCCAACCTTGTTCTCCGAATTTACTGTAGATTTACTATTCTCAGATTACATGTTGTGTCTGGGCATGGATGATAATGCTGCTATAAAGTCTACCCCGATCTCTTGTTTGCCCTCAGGTTAAAACTTACTCCTCTGTTTTCTAAAATGTTTACACAATTTCTTAGTGACTTGAACTTATGTAGCTGTTATTGTGCTATTCCTCCATCATCTTTTTCATATTATTTCACCTTGAACCTCAATTTAGAACAGCGTATCTTTGTATTCCTCAATCCCTTTTTTACATCACCTGTAACGATAAACTAGTTTCGATGTCAATGTTATATAGTATGATTATCCATCCATCCATCTTCCAACCCACTGAATCCTAACTACAGGGTCATGGGGGTCTGCTGGAGCCAATCCCAGCCAATACAGGGCACAAGGCAGGAACCAATCCTGGGCAGGGTGCCAACCCACCGCAGGACACACACAAACACACTCACACACCAAGGTCAATTTAGAATTGCCAATCCACCTAACCTGCATGCCTTTGGACTGTGGGAGGAAACCCACGTAGACACGGAGAGAACATGCAAACTCCACGCAGGGAGGACCCGGGAAGTGAACCCGGGTCTCCTAACTGCGAGGCAGCAGCACTACCCACCGCGCCACTGTGCTGCCCTAGTATGATTAGAATGTGACAACATTATTGAAAAATGACTAATTTTGTTCTAAATTTAAAACAAACCTAGAAGAACATACTTTGATAAACAGAAATTCTTTTTCAGACCCTTCAATTTTGTGGAAAACAATCAAGGTATTAAAACAAAATTGCCCTTAAATGCAAGCTGGCAGCTTCCAAATAATCACACCCTCTAGTACATAAGTGTGTATTTGGATTGTAAATCTCAGCTTTTAAAAGTGAATTAAATTCTTCATTGAAGAAATGGGCTGAATTTAAGCTACTCAGAAATGGAACAAAAACGTATTCAGCATCAGCACATCCTATATTTTATGTTTTATTACATCTTTGTCAAACTAAGTAATTTTCTACAATTTCTTCCATTAATACAAGCCAGCTGAATGACATCCTAAAGAAATCAACACTCAGTTTTGTTACAACTACATAGCAGGATTTTTCTCTGAGAATATTTCAACCCTAGGAGAAATTGTTGTTTATGTAATTTTGATATCTCTTGTTTCTTAGAACAAGAGGCCTACTTACTTGATGCCCCAATTTCTCTTAAGAATTTTCACTCAGCACTGTCTTCCATGCGCAACTGAAATGCTCCTGGCATAATGAGATTCCACCTAAACTTATATTAGCATTCTGGGAGCAGTGGTCTAAACCTTCACTTCAAATAGTTTAGTCATCCATTAATTACCCTCAGCTCTGTCTTAGCTTAAAAATGGCAGTAATTACAACACAGTATAAACAAAATAAGAACCCCACATTATGTCAGAATTGTAGACCCCTCTCCCTCATCAATACTGACATTAAATTACTGGCTAAAATGTTTAGCTCTTCATCAGGTTATTTATAAATTAGTGCACCCAGACCAAACTGGCTTCATTAAATCCACATGTCCTCAGAAAATTTAAACAGATTGCTTCACATTGTTGAGTTTACACCTTATTTAGAATCGCCTGCTGAGTTTATGACTTAGATGTCAAAAAGGCTTTTGAATGACTAAACTGGGACTATCTTTGATCACTTAATGAGTTTTTGAGACCTCTTTATTAACTCTTTTAGGGCTAATTTTTTTTTTCTTATCTCCCAGAGCTGAATATTTTTCCAAAAACTAACATTTTTTAAAAAAGAACACAAAGCAATTGTTTAACATATCAAATCAACAAAAAATATTTACTTTTGACAAATGTTACTGTCTTGCATGTTGTATGAGCCTGCATACTCTATGATTTCACATACATATCACATACATTTTACACAGCAAAGTCCTGCAGGACAGAGCAGCCCGAAGTACAGCAGCTGGTGATCTGTCGTGTCCAACAGCGAGCCATGCCGTCTTGTGAAGTCCAGTAGCCAGATCGGCTCTCAACGGATCAATGTCTGTGTATTTATCCCACGCAAACCTTGCTGTAGATGCATCGGCTGCGCGAAGCGCTCAGCTGGCAGCAGATCTGCTGGCACGGCATTGGCTGGTGTTTGATCAGCTGATGCCGGCTTCTCACTCTCTTGCTCGATCTCCTGATCACTGTCAATAAAGTCAGATTCTGAAAAATCAGAGTCCGACTCCGCGATAATGCGCAAAACATTGTCTGCCGAGTGTTTTCTTTTCTGCACTCGCTTCGCTCCATTGTCACATGTCGATGCCATCTTGCCATTGTTTACATTTCGCAACTCACGCACACGCTAGGATTAGTTGCCGAGTCAACGAGTCTATCATTCCTCCAAGCACAGAGGGTGACAGTGATATTTGTCGCCATTAACAGCTGATTATCGCCCTCAATCCCTGGATGTCGACTTTAGTCGACATTCGCCCTCAACCCCTCCTGTCGACAAAAGTCGACATCCGCCCTAAAAGAGTTAATGAGATTAAAAAAAGTTTATTCCTCTCCATCAGCAGTTTTACTTTCAAATTCAAATTCATGTGTTATCCTTTTCCAATAGCAAGAGGATACCATAAGGGTTGTTCACTCCCGTCTGCATTACCTCTCAAGACTTTGGCTATAGCTGTTCATAATTAAGGTGAGGTTAAGGTATTGTTCTTGGATGCTGGTTACATAAATACTTGTTACTGTTTACACTTAATTCTGAAAACAACATTAATAGCATTCCTGCCAGTGTTCTTTTATCCAAAAAATTTGAATATTTGAGGATAAGTACATATCCATCACTGAATACAATTTTAATTAAATCAAAAATCTTTGTTTCTGTCGATTCCAGCTCAAATTTCTGCAAGCATAAATTAATACTGTTCCCCACTTGAATTTTGTCAGTGCCATGATTCCACTTTCAGCCACCCTTACTTTATTGGCACATTATAAGGTACCTGCTCTCTAAATTAATTTGACATTGTAAGAAACCATGGTTAAAATACAGTATGCAACTCTGACTGTACTGGCCTGTCTTTGCCAGACTTGGCCTTACATCACTGGGCTTTTGTTGTTCACCTTCTGTTAGCCTGGATTAAAATTCTTAATTTTTCTCCTTCTTGATTACCACTTGAGTCCTCTATAGGCTGCCCTTACAAATTGTCTAATATTCTATTCTGTAAACTTCCCTTAAGATCTTGTAGACTTCATTTTGGACCGTTTAAGCCCAATATCATTCAGTCCTGGCACTCAGTTGAGAAAACACTTGGCACAAACAAACACCTATATTTACTGATTCATTGATCCTAATTGGAGGCCACCCTTGGTCTCTTCAGGGCATACTGAATATGGGTAATATTTTTAATGATTTTGGACTGTGCAAGTTTCAAGAACTGCTTCCATGCTTCAATTTGCCCTCCACATCTTTTTTCATTTTCTTCAGCTCAGAAGACTAATGTTGTTCAGTCTTCTTTCACATCCCATATATCTCTGTCCAGCTACTATTCCTTCAAGCAAAGGCCCTGCATTGGCTATCTAGTCTTTATTGCCTAAAACCTCATAAACCTTTTTCATTCATCTCAGTTTGGGTTAAGGATTTCTCATTATAAAAGAGACATGCTGGAATACTGTGTTTAAGAATGTATGCTTGTGTTCCAAAAATCCAGGCTATTAGTTCTTATTGTTGCAAATCATTTATAGAACATTCCGTACTCCTAGAAGACAACACAAAATGGGCTTGGTATCTGATTTGTTGCGCCATTCCTGGATGTTCCTGGTATTTTACATCAGTCTTTCTCCTTGCTGATGATTCTTTTATTACTTTTAATTATTATCAAAAGACAGTCTTCTCACTAGGTGACTAAATCTATGATTGCTTTAGATGGAAATGTCCAGAACTGATGACTGATGAACACTGGGTTGTTTCAATTTTTTTATTTAAGTCATGTTGAAATGTCAATTGTTAGAATTAGTAATGTTTCTTCTAAATCCCTCAAGGTGGAAGGGCAGCAGTTGAGGCACTGAAATCTTATACATCCTAGCTTTTATTCTATTATTAGCCTCCTTTTTCATTCCTTAGCACCTTTACTTTGTTCTCAGTCTGTTTTGTGATGTTATTTCTCTTTGGATGAAACCCCACAATCTAGGGCTGGGTTGGGTTGATTTAGATTGGGCAGAATAGAGGTTTTGTTTTAACTAATTTTGATTTGAGGTGTGGATTTAAGGTTGGTTGGTGGTGGATGGTGAGTTACATAAAATTTCTGATTGGGATGGGATTTTATCATATTGTTATTAGTTTTGATATTTGAACCTTTCTGTTGTTGTTTTCTAATTGAAATAAACAAGAAATAAATAATAATTTGATTCCAAAAAAAGAGATCTGAATATTCATTTTATAAAACACTTAAATAGATTTAGAAATATATATCTTTAGCATACATTTTATGATATGCTGTACTTAATTGGTAGCCTAGGGGAAATAGGTTTTTCCATTAATGGAGGAGTTTTGCTAATACTGCAAAAAAATAAATCACACATGTCTAAACGTCAAAACGAGTACTTGGGTTAATTCAAAGAACCTGCTTGTTTCAAGGTAACAATGATATACTCACCATGATTCTCAAAGACCAAAGCATTCCAGCCTTAATGATTACTGTCCGGTGGTAATGACCTCTGTAATCTTGAAACAATCTATATGTCTACATCTCCAGCATCTCAAGTCTATCAAGTTACCTCTGTCAATCCTTCAGTTTGCTTAATGTGTCTAGAGAATAGTAGAACATATAGTAAACATGTTTTCAAACAACATATTACTGCATTTAGTCTCTCCAATTAGAGTATGCCAGGATGCTTTGAGTGTATTTTTTTCACATTTAATACTTTCATACTAGAGGCAAAGAAAACAAATTCTTTATTCTCTTCTTATCATAGATTGTTGGGTCTGCCAAGTCAGGGAAAACATTACAAGTGCGCCCCCTTCTAGCATTGTACTGTTTCGCTGCAACTAGCTCTGTCCATTTGGTGCTATCTTTTCCTTTCTCTACATGGAATCTGATTCTGATACACAAATTGAATCAAATACAGACACAACAATTTAATTACAAATGCATATTAAAGGCTTGTTTTCCTAAGCAGTGTCTCAAATTCATTCAAGCTTCACTTTGCATCAGTCCTACTAGCACCAGCCATGGTACCCTTCTCAGATACAGTATGTGTCAGCATCCTGTAGTCAAAAAGGCAAAGTAAACTGACTCTTCAGACATTTTACTACATTGTTGGGTCTGCCGTGTCTATGAAGCAAGCCTTCCCAGCATTGTGGTGCTTGAAAATTAGTTTTCCATCCACTCTGTGCTGTCTTCTCCATTTTCCAATTAGAAAATGACACTGGCTTTGGTCTTTGTACTCTCTTGTAAAAGAAACTTTGATATAATTTTAAATGAGTTAATATACTTTTTTATTTAACTCAAACAAATGGAGCAGTAACAGTTTTTTAGATTTGTATATGATCTTCTTCACACACAATGAAACAAACAATGTGAAGAATGTAAGTGTGACATTTTTAGATGATTACTGTCTAGTAGTCTGCAAAAGAGAGACAGTAATTTGCACTTCAAGAGCAACATCCAGTAATATTAGTAACAGCAGTAGGATCAAATTTTTTGAGATAAAAATGATGTCCAAAAGTGGTCAAGTATGAGTCAGGAAGAGAGGCAGGTATTTCAGAGACTCGCATCAATAGCATTGTTTGCAGTAATGGGAGTCTTTTGTTTAAAAAAAATAAGAAAAATTATCAGTCTCTTTTTCTAAATGGAATTATAGTGTTATTACAACATGAATGTTTGTATTGTAAGTATTTAGTAAAAGTCAAGGAAGAACAGAAATATGAAATGCACACAGATTAAATAATTTTGGCATCACATCTAGTGTTAACACATAAAACATTTTTCTATAAAAATTATTAAAAATATATTTCAGCTCTGTAATTTGGCATTCTTTATATAGTTTTGTGCACTTGATAATTATTGTAACATTACATGTAGGGGCAATTTTGTTGGTCTTTGCAGTATCATTATTTGGAATTTTCAATGAGAGCTATTTTAGAAAATCCACTCACCATCAAAATATATATAAAGTTGTTTTTTTATAGAGCAGCTCTTATTCTTTCATAAAAGAAAAGCTGTGCTGGATTTAGCCTTTTCCCCTCAACCTTCATTACTTTTTCAGCTCCCAGTCTGAGTGATGCAAATGGAAGAGTTCAGTTTACATTTGCATTCTCTTTCTGAGTTCTTCAGTAAACCTGCATTCATTGACAGAGTCATGTGTCTTTGTAGCACACTTAATTCTGTACATAAGCCTGAGGCCAGGAGGTTCACTGACTTGTCTCCCTGAAGTGATTCCTTCCTTTACATATAGAAACTGTAAATCTCTAACATCTATGTTTCTAGACTAGTTCATGGCCTGTCTTACACAGGGAATTATTCTATGCTATTTGGAGCACAGCCAGTTCATTGTTTACTTCCCCTGTGGCAGCACAGCAGAGTATTGGACGATGGTATTTACCCATCTTGATCCCACTGTTGTTTGCAAGGGACACAACCCACTCAGCCATCATTATATTTGAGAGCTCAAGACGCTCTGCCAACAGGCAATAACTCATAATTTCAAGATAAGTTCATTTAAACCTTTACATGCCTTCTGTTGGAGACCACCATATCTGTAGTATTATCACCTCAGACCACCAGAGCTGAGCTTTTATATTTTACAGATATTGTCAAACAAACTACTTGGGAGACAACTTCAGGGCTCGTCAAATGGTAATTTCACCCTGAGCCAAGGGTTGGTGCTGTTGCCTAATGACTCTTCTCTTTTTGTAGCTGTAGATCTGATGAGTGAAAGAACTTTGGAGTCTGACATCATTTCTAGGTTCTGCTCAACTGAACCCTCTTCTTCTGCTTCTGCCACCTCATAACCGGCTCAACCAAAAAAAGAACTATTTGCATTGCAGTAATAGCGCAAATATTTATTTTATAACTTGTATTTCATATGTTTAATGTATATATAATTTTATCATGAGATTGTACCTAATATTCTTATTTGTTGTAAAATATTGCAAAGTACTTTTAATTAGAATCATTTCCAAAAATCAAAATATGGAATACATTTCTAATTCAAACTATCTGAGAATAAAAGAGCCAGGATGTCAGACATCTTTCTAGTTCCTTTGGATTTTTGGTTTTAACTGAAAATTGACAAACATGGTTGCTGTGACTCATCCATACAGTGTGCCAATAAGTTTTATAGCTCAATAAGTCTGTCACTTAATGCTGCTCTAGTTTGTTGACCTGGCAACCAATGAGAAGTTAGTCAGGAGGCTTTTGACAATTCATTAAAAACTTTTAAGTTTATAATGAGATTTTTTTTCAATTGGAACAAAATTTCACCTAAATGCATTGAAAACCGAAAAACACACCAACTTAAAATAATTATAAATAAAAACAATCAGTCATGTTATAGTGACATGAACGTTTCTGCAAATAGCCAAGCAATTAATTACGGTATATAAAGTATATAGTGTACGTACAGAGTTATTTTCAAAGCCTTAATTAAACTTACCTCCATCACAGACAATTAACATTACTGTCTGTATTTATTTATATAAATGGCAACTCAAGGTAAGCGTTAATATTTTTAAAATGCATGCTAAACTCTATACCTCTGTAACATTCTCTGTTGCATGAGAACAGTAACAACCCTTGTAGAGACTGAGTAATTTGCATCAGTGTGACCCTTACATTTAAATGAGTGCATAATTAACTCACTGAAAAGATATGAGTAATTTCTATTTTATTTTGCAATCTGGTTAGTGGCCAGTGCAGAGCTGAAAATATTCCTGTTTCTTCCTGATTATTTTCTCCAATCACAAAGATGTAAGACATGGACCTGGTTGATGCACACTCTTCACCCTAGTGATCATATCTGTTGTGTGATGATAGTTGACATCTGCTTTGTCTGTGCAGCAGCCTGTGCACCACTCTTCTCATTTTAAAGGACACTTCTGTCTTGCATTTTCACTCTGTGGATTGCAACTTGCCTTTATCCACTATTTTAGCCACTAGCTGAGACACCATTCAAAGAGATGTCATTGTCTTCAATGTGACAGATCCGTGGACCTAGTCTGAATGTGCCTTAGGTTGCATTTTGTGTTTTTCTTACAATTATCATAATATCTTATGACATAGTATTACACCATTCATTGATGGCACTTTTCCTATCTCAACATCAAATTTGAACTTACTAACACTATACATTGAAAACTGTGAGCATATTTAAAAACACATTGCACTTGAAAGTGGTCCTTAAATGGGTAAACCAAAAATACAGTCACCAGTCATATAAATTCTAGAGTGGCTCTGGTCTGTAGAGGGAGAATTGTTCACTGTGAAGATGTGCTATTGGAATTTTCTAGTGACTTTCCTCATTGATTACATTTGGAGGTGGGCACTCCCCAGCTTGTCGCTGCCCAATCTGCACTGTCTGCGTAATCCGCACACTCATATGCTGATCTGCCTGATCCATGCGTGTTATTTTACAACACAAGTTCCCATCGGATTTGCATTGTGCACGTGCTCTCTGTGCACTAAAAATTACTTTTTATGACACTGCCTGATTTTTTTGCCTGATTTAATGTTTTATGACCTTGCCAGATTTGAATTGCACTTGCAAGTCATTTTCACAGTGTCATTTTTCACCAATCTATAAGTAGAAAAGATGGGAACTTTTGAATTTAATGTCTTGAAAGAATATTTGTCACCTGAAAAATTTAACTCCAGTTGAACATACATTCATCCTTTTTATTCAAACCATATTGATAACAAAGGCAATAATGATTTTCATTTTCAGTTGCAATACAACCTTTACAATGCTGTGGTTTAAAGATAAAAATCACAGTATTTCTCTGTATTAGAGATTAACGGAGAAATGGATAAATATGTCATTTTTTTGTAACACCTTGTGCATTTGGTAGTATGTTTTTTTAAACATTTGTTCACATTTTTTGTCCTTAAAGAGTGAACTGCATGGTAATAAATAAGCCAAACAATTTAATTCTGGGGTTTAATTAGGAATACAATTGGGAGTGAACAACTGACACTAGACTGGTGTAAAGTGTGCCCTCCAAAGCTTCAGTAAAATATGCTGTGCATCTGATGTGTCACAATGACAATTTTGGGCACTTGCTGTTGTGACATGATATTGACTTGTTGTTTAAGCTGTTGGTTATGTGGAATTTCATACACATACATTTAACTGAAATATAATTTGAGAGGTGTTGCTCATTAGTAATAATGAACCTCTTATTGCTGCCATTGCTCCCTTTTTTTGTATTTTTTTCTTGACCCTACTGGATACTCTATGGTATTTAGCCTTCCAAGTGGCTGAACAGATGCCAATGTACCTGAACTCACAACTGAATGTCTTTTTCTTCTGAATTTAAGATTCCCTAATAGAGATGAAGTGTAGTTCATCTTGGATGTGTTATTTCTAGGGATAACATTACAGAGGCTTTCAGTTTTATAAGTAACTAGCAAAATACCCGCACTTCCCAGCAGAGAAGTAGTGTGTTAAAGAAGTCATGAAAAAGAAAAGGAAACATTTTGAAAATAACGTAACATGATTGTCAATGTAAATTTTTTGTGACTGTTGTGTGTTGCTGTCATCAAGGATTTGATTATCATTATTTCTTTCAATCAGGTTCGTATTTGGAGGATGTGTTGTGTTCAAGTTATATTCCATGTTTGTCAACCGTTGTAAAGATAACAGGTTCATTCATCGAAGTGTTCACTATCCAAATCGGTACTCGTGAATCTAAGATGTTTAATAGGCATTCCTGGTATTAGGTTGTGGATTTGCCTGGGAATATTTAGTGGCAGCATGTCTATGAACTTAATTTAAACTTAAGCTTTACACCTTGCTTTCCTATTGATATGTCTACAAAGGCTTGTTCATCTTCAGAGGGTTGTTCCTTTCTTACTGCATCAATAAACAGCTCGTCTTCATCTTTATCTGAGACATCACACACTGCATGCACGGGTTTACCTTTCCCAGTCTTGCAAACTTTAGCAAAGTGGTTCAATGTACCACATTTTTTACACTGTCTGGACATTGACTTTTTCCATCATGTGCTTTGTTTCCGCAGTAGCTGCACTTATGAATATGCTTGTATGCGTCACTCGCTTCATATTCTTTTGCTGCCTTCTCAATTGTGTAATGCGTTTTTTGTTCAGCGCTCTTTGGAGCTCTTGCTTGTTGTCTGCGTACTGCGTTCACAGTCAGTTCACGTGAGCTGCTCGGAGTACATGCATCGAAGGTTCTTAGCTGTGCTTATGCTATCTCATGCGATCTTGCGATGTCCACGGCTTTATTTAATGTTAGCTCAGACCCGGCACTTAAAAGTTTCTCTCGCACTTTTGCTGAGTTTGTGCCAAACACTATTCTATCCCTGACCATCTCATCTTCGTTTGCATAAGCACAGTCCTTCACCAGCAAATGTAACTCCATTACAAAGTGATCAGAAGTCTTGTTTATACCCTGCGTCTTCTCATTAAACTTGTATCTCACGAATATCATATTCGTCTTAGGCATGACAAACGCCTCAAAACGGTCATAGTAAGTTTTCAGTACCTTGGCTTCCTCCTGGGTGAGAGTCCATGTGTTAAAAATGTCTCTTCCTTTTTCCCCAGTCCACAGGAGCAGGTAGCTGCATTTCTCACTTTCGTCTTTGCCTTTTAGCCGGCCAGAAAACATCAGCCCCACGTGCTGTCGGAACTTTTTTCATTCTCCCGGCAGGTTAAGAGAATCCCAGTCAATTCGTGGCAAGGGAACTCCAACAAAATCCATGACTGTCCTCTATTCTGACACCATGTCTTGTTTTCACAAATTGTGAAAAATTAAATGGTGGCGAGACTTTCTTTTAAAGTATGCAGGGGAACTTTATTTATTACAGCTCTTACATTTACGGCATCCGTGCTCTAAATTAACTTCCATAATAGTAACCTTGAGGTCCCTTTTTCTGGTGCCTTCCTGATGACATAGGCGCCTAAACCATGCCTGATAATAATACATTTCAATGACATATAAATATTACAGGGATCACCTCGATAAACATCTCACCACCCAAATCACTACTAATGAATCTAAGATGTTCAACAGGCATTCCCGGTATTAACTTTTTGATTTGCCTGCGAATATTTAGCAGCAATATAATGGCCGTATATATGTACGTAAGTAGGATTCAGTTATGGCTGTTATGCGTAGAACCTGCTTAACTTTTGTAAGTAAGCTGTAAGGAATGAGCCTGCCAAATTTCAGCCTTCTACCTACACGGGAAGTTGGAGAATTAGTGATGAGTGAGTCAGTCAGTTAGTCAGTGAGGGCTTTGCCTTTTATTAGTATAGATTTGTATATAATTCATGTTAAGGCTTCCCATATTTTTTACTTGATCTTAAAATTTGTTGGCTTGAATGCTGTCAAGTAGCTAACATGGTTTTTCTTTTTTAATTTTAGACAGGAATGCCTCAGTGTGTGAATCCTCACAAATAGAGTGACTAAGGCACATAAATACCTGCAAAAACCACACAGGGTTGTTGTTCCAAGTTACAAAATAATATTTATTTTTTAAGTTACTCTGCTTTGTTGGTTGGCTTTTGAAAGAACCAAGACTTAACTTTAGCCTAAACAAAATTAAGGCAGGAGAGAAAAACCAAGATGTCTGCATGTAACTGCACATATAAATGTGGCCTTCTCAGGCCAACCACAATTCCATTTCAGAATTATCTTGTGATCCTTTTCTTCTCTCCAGCATCACAGAGAGTTGGAGTTGACTGACTTAACCAGATCGCAATGACACAGAGCACCACCACAAAGAACTGGAAACAGAAAACAGAGAAAGAACAGCAGAGGTTACTTTTTAGTGCAAATCTTACAAACTGTATGCAGTACCATTTACAATCTATTACAGTTGATGCAAGTAATTAAGAAAAAGACAAATTAGAAAATTGGAATTGTTGAAGTTTTTTGAAATGCTTGAAATTCGTAACCTGGCAATTCGCTATTGTTAAAGCACTCCAGATTTTTGTTGCATGAGTGCAGAAAGCTGCCTTGTCAGTTTTTATGCTTGATCTTGGAATAGGAAGCAAAACAATGTTTGAGGAGCTAAGAGTAAACTGAGAAATGGATGGGGCAGACACTCCAAAACACAGGTAGGCTCTGCAATGTTTAAAGCTTTATATATAATTAATAGTACTTTGAAATTATTCCTACATGAGATAGGCAGCCACTGCAAAGAGAAGCTGGGGTGAAAAACAATATGATTACTTGGCAAAGGCACAATAGATACAGAGCTGAGATTCAGCTGGGGGATTATGGAGGTGCCAGCACACTACTTCAATATGACACACATCAGTCCTCCCTTCTTGTTTTACTGCTGCCCCATAATATGTCTAGACTCTTTCAACTCACTATAACTGTTCACAAAATAAAAACAGTAGACAAATTATGTTTATACACTTAGTTCAAACATTAACAAAGTGTACCCTAACCTCTTGTTGTGCCTCCTTTCTTGGTACACCTATGCAACACTACCAAAATAAACCATCAAAATAGATCAAGGTCTGCTTAGAGTAAAGTCTAATTAATAACGTTGTTTCTTTAAGGTAATGTGCTTTGGTGTTGCAATCTCTGCATATCTAAATTGTGCATGAGGAGTGCACACACAAAAGAAGCTGGTGATGTTCTTTGCTGATTAGACATGTAAATAAGAATTTCACTACACTCTGTTCATGTGATATTAATCATAAACTGAACTATATGATGTTGTTTTAATTCTGGTCTGTTACTACAGAACATTTTAATTTTATAGCTGTTAAATTCAATTAAATTTTTTCTTGATAGTTAAGTTTTTTTTTTAGCATGTTTTACGGAGGCACCATGACATAACATTAAAAACACATCACAAAGAACATAAACTTATTACAAATAAATTTAAAGTAGTAGTGAGCACTTTAAAACATTAGATCAAGCATAATACATGTAAAAATTAAATCAACATAGATTAGATTTGACTAATTGTTGGTTTGAGTGATAACAGTTCACCCCATAATTTAAGTGTGTGGATGTAAATTTAACTTTTTTTTATAAGATTAATACCCATTGGAATTAAAAAGAATTTGCCTTTAATTCTTGAATCCTTCAGCCTGTGTTCTGATTGCAACAACTGGAATTGAGAATGGACTAAAGAACCTTAACAAGTGGATAGTCATAATTAACACTTGCAATGGGAACAGTCATCACAATGCCATGCAACAAAATGTTACATTGTTTTCTTTGCTTTATTTCTACAAAACTGGTAGGCTACATTTGTTTTTTGTAAACCTAATGCCTTAGGGAAAATGCCAATTTTATTATATATAGTGATTAAGAGGGAAATTGTAACAATAGTTCAAAAAGGAAAGAGGAACTTTATATAACTCATTACATTTTTGGAAAAATATAAAAGACTACAGACAGATTATATATATATATATATATATATACTGTAAAAGGCGCTATATAGCGCCTGACCCGACACAGATTTGACACGGGGGGCACGTGTAAAATAAAAGGATTTTTTATTCCTCTTCAGCTGGAGGGCACATCTTCCCCGTACTCCCCCCAGCCACAACACAGTCCCAAACACCAGTACAGCACCAGTAAAACACAAACACTCTTCTCTGGCACCACCACTCCTCCCTCACAACCTTGTCTTCCTCCACCCGACTTTGGCCGATGAGTGGTGGTTGCTGGCTCCCTTTTATAGGTCACCTGGAAGTGCTCCAGGTGTTTGATCACCAAGATCCGGCGACACTTCCAGGTGTGATGAAGCTGTTGTCCACACGGGCTCTGGAGTCCCAAACACAGCACCCCCTGGCGGTACCTTAATATTTACATCATGGTCAACTAATGTGGAAAAGAAATGAAAACACAGTACTGTTAGTTGTGATTCCGCATGAACAGTTCAGATTGGGCCATGCTGTAAAGTGGAATGTTTATTCAGTGAGTTATTTTCTGACTGAACAGTGTTGCAGGGGGTGCTAGATCCTATTCTATCTAGAACAGGGCGCAAGTCAGGGACAAAACCTAGACAGGGTGCCAGTCCATTGCAGGATGTACACACACACACACATTCACATGCACACACTACAACCACACACTAGGGCCAATTTAGTATCACCAATCCACCTAACCTGCATGTCTTTGGAGTGTGGGAGGAAACCGGAGAATGTGAAGGAGACCCATGCAGAGACAATAAAAACATGCAAATTCCACACAGGGAGGGCCTGAGATGACCTTATTGTGAGGCAGCAGTGCTACCTCTGTGCCACCATGCTGCCCAGTGGAATGTTTCGTTTTTTTTTTTTCATTACGCACATGTGGCTCGGTTGTGACATCATACACATCATAAATTGCTTACACATGCATAAAACAGATCGAGCAGCACCGTGAAGTGTGCGATGAATTAGGCTTTTAATACACATGTGAGTCCAGATCGGGTAGTGACACAGGTAAATGCACCTTTTTTGCCGAGGGTACATATGATTTATTCTTGACAATGGATGGTGGATAAACACGTGTTTTACCACACCGTTGAATAAGTGAGAGAATCCTCTTTACAATAATTCAGTCCATCTTGTGACATACAGAGCACTGATCCTTAGAATACATAAGTATACACAATATTAGGCTGAAGTGCTATTATGTCTGTTTGCACTGCCAGCTTTCCTCAAGTGTGTTACAGTTATTGTACATAGTTGCTCTTAGTAAAACCAACACCATAAAATCATACCTTTCAGCTCTTCATAGTTGTCCTAGTTGTACCAGCTGAAACTTGAAATATGCTCATTATTCAACCAATATCACCAAAGCCTTGCTAGACATTTGCCAGGTAATGCTAATGCGTCATCTTTGGGCCTGACTTGTGTAGTCTGCTGTATAATAAATAATAAATGAATGCCCAACTGACCTTGCCAATGGGTGAACTGTTCTAACAATAATATAACATTCCCTATTATTCACATAAATACAGCTCAGTGATATTCTTTTATGTCTATTATTTAAAAAAGAATGTTTATTATTAATTCATTTTTGGACTAGTTGCTAGGCAAAGTAAAATAACTGTCGTAATTAGATATTGTCTGGGGTGACTAGTACAGAAACTTTTAATTTATTTTTATTGAATTAATTTTATTAGAGAAGGCTTTTTTTCTGTTTTCTTCCAGCTCTCTTAGGATTAACAAAAGGAGGTGGAAGCATACACGCTAATCTTATTTGAAATTTAGAACAAACCCTATCATTAGGACTCATTTAGCAGCTCCTGCTTTTTGTATAACTAAAGGGAGTTTTAAAAAAAGCAGTAGTAATGATAGAAAATCATTCCTGCCTGGGCAGTGATACTTGGAAGAAAAAATTAATTGGAAAAAAAAACAAACATTTTTTAATGTCTGGGAGTTTCCTAAAAACTACATTAAAGTACTGTATAACGGAATACAGAGTAGTTCAATTGTTAGTGTTATTTTACTGTACTTGTAAAATGGTCCATTTGAATGTGAAAGCATAGTTTTTCATTTCACTGAACAGTACGATGATATTCAGGGCTATTCATTTAAAAATCAACCAAAAAAGTAAATAAGGATACATTTTTTTAAAACTTTAATTATTAACAAAGCATTGAGTTTAGTGTCAATAATGACCTTAGAAAACTAATAATGGTTGAACATGGAAAATCATCTATTCAGTCATTTTCACACCCCTTAATCCAGTACAGGATTGTGAGGGTCTGGAGTCTAGCAGCAGCATCACATACAAAGAATAAATCAGCCCTGGAAAGGACGCCATACTTGAAAAGTATGCTAAAGGAAATAAGGACAAGAGTGGTCTTGTGCAAACAGAGCATAACAAGTGAAGCAAATGCTAAATTTTATGACAAGGCAAGGCTCTCCAGAGGCTGAAGAATTGCAGCTGGCAAATTAATAACTGCAGCACTGAAACCACTACCTGACCATGAAACACAGAAATTAGGTCAGCATACAAATGTTAACAATTTAAGTGTTTTACAAAATCAGTACATAGGGCATTTATATTACAGATTTTAATGCTGAATGTTTTAGAAAATTACAGTTAATTGTTTTTATATACATTGTTACTGTGGCCACACTTACTGTAAATTTTTGTTAAGAAAGTGCTGACCACTACATTTTAACAAAGTCAATTGAAAGACAACTGTTTTACATTATCAAAGGTTTGCTTTAAACTAAAGTGTAGACTGTTAAGTTAAAAGGTCATAATGTGGAATTCAGAAAGATTAGCAGACTTATTTGCCCAGGACAGACTAACATAACAAAAGAAGTGCCCTTAACAGTTACCTACCAATTAACCTGATTGCTATAGGTTGTCCAAGAATCATAAATTCATATTTTCAATATCTGTGGTGGTCTGGCGCCCTGCCTGGGGTTTGTTTCCTGCCTTGCGCCCTGTGTTGGCTGGGATTGGCCCCAGCAGACTCCCGTGACCCTGTAGTTAGGATATAGCGGGTGGGATAATGGATGGATGGATGGATATTTTCAATACTGTTTCAGTTCAGCCTGCTTAAGGTAACTGTGCTGGACACCAGTCATCTATCAATGGCTTGCACTTCAACGAACTCAGTAAGTCACTGTTGGGATGCCCAAAGTCCTGCTCCATAATCCAACCATCATCACTAGGCATCTGTAGAACAATCTGCAAAGCCATCATTGCTCAACATGAGCGACCCAACCCTGGTTTGGCCTTCCTCTAGCTCACCGTGAGGTTTCCTACTAACAACCATGTCTACTATCCATTCGGCTCACACTCCTGATCCTACTTCTTGTTTTTTCGCCAATCATCTCCTCTTGATTTGCTCCCCTTTTTGGTCTCTTCTTTTCTAATCTTTTCTTTAACGATCAATGCACTTTTTCTTCCTCCTCTTTTATTCTGCCCTACTCAGACTCCTTAATACTCTGTCGATGCAGATGCCCCGCTTAATGACCTGCAGAGCATCAATGTTGAAACCGACTGAGCTGATCACATTGATTTCACAATCTGCCATCAAACACTCCAGGGCTACAGAGAATTGTAACTGTATGCACCCATCCACACACCTGAGCCACACTATTTTTATTTTTAAAAAATCATGCACCACCACAAACTCACCCTTCACCACAATTATGAAGACCTTCCATTGATTATTTAATAGAGAAAATCCTCATATCTCAGAAAGAAACACTTGTGTGTCAGTCCGATTATTGAAAACAGAGCAGGTTTGATGCATATATGAATGTAATGTAATAGTCTCAGATCTGTATAGTTAGGTGCTAGCGTCTATACATTCAGCATGGGTTGTAAGGCAGAAAACAATCTCAGACAAACTGCTCGAAAAAAGGACCACATGTGCATAAAAAAAGGGACCAGACGATAAAAGGACCAAACATGCACAATACTACAATACTCCGGTTAAGAGTTACCGATTACCCTAACATGGTTGTCTTTTGGGATATAAAAAGAAGATTGAACTACCCAGACAAAACCCCATACGGAGGGAGGGAGAATGTGCAAACTCCGCATAGAAGTAAAGTTAATTGGTGATCCTTTATAAATCAAAGTATGGGTAGCTCTTGGAACCTCTTTAGACCTCTGCTGATCCTGTGACTCGATCTGCATTCCACCATGTTACCTAAATACCTTTTCAGTCTTTCTCTCAAATAACCCTATTGTTAATCTCTAAAGTTACAATTAATAGATCTGCACCAGTTGTCATCTTTTGGCCAACAAACCTACATTTAATCAACTTTTTTTGATTTAGGAATATTCCAGGTATTTGCATTGCAAATAAGGATATATTTCATTACAAGGATATAAGTCCAACACTTTTCAATAAAGGAGATTTATATTAAGACATTTACATTAAGAGCAACAGATTAGTACAGAAGACTTGACAAACCTGAGATGACATTCTGAAAATTAGAACAGTTGTTACAATAGAATGAAATAAGAATATTTGGAGTAGGCGGCATGGTGGCATAGTGGGTAGCGCTGCTGCCTTGCAGTTAGGAGACCTGGGTTCGCTTCCTGGCTCCTCCCTGCGTGGAGTTTGCATGTTCTCCCCGTGTCTGCGTGGGTGTGCTCCGGTTTCCGCCCAAACACATGCAGGTTAGATGCACTGGCATTAAATAGTCCCTGGTGTGTGTATGTGTGTGTGCCCTGTGGTGGGCTGGCTTCCTGCCCAGGGTTTGTTTCCTCCCTTGCGCCCTGGGATTGGCTCTGCATTGATAGTGTCCATCCTATTTCTCTTGGTTTGAGTTTCTCATCACTTCCTTCTTGCCGGTTTCAGTTTCAGAGGTCCTACCCTTCATCGGCTGCTAACCAGAACAGTTTTTTGTCGGATCTTCCAGATCCCACCCGTGAAGGCAGTGCCATCACTCACTGCCTCACAACTCCAATCCTGAATTGTGAAAGGCTTCTCCACTGGAAACTGAGTGGAAGCCCCAGGCAGTGACGAACAGGATACAAAAGACAGACAAGATACAATTCAACACACACAGGTAAAATATTATTGCAATATACTTCTTATGTGGAAGTGCTACACACTACCTCCAAAGTGTTCCCCACATCGAGACTTTAATTATATCGTCTTTAATTTCACAGCCGAGTGTCTTCTTGAATAATGAAACTAATGTACATTGTGACCAACCTATATCGTGGTAGTGGTCTGAAAAGTTGAAATTGCCTTATATGAATTCCAGACACTTATTTATAGCTTCTTTAGATTTAACAGGAAGATCAAAAATATTTCTGATAGTTTTAACTTTCAGAAAAAAACTCCCAAAGAATAAATACTGGAGTGTATGGAATCATAATGGGATGAAGTCCACTCAAAAGGCTTACTTTCACGATTTTCATTTATTTTCTTTATAACGTTAATATTGCAACTTTAATCATTTCCCTTTTTATTGAATTTTTTTTTAGGATTGCGAAAATCATTTCTGTTATTACTTCTTCTGAATTATTTTGTTAAAATTAATAATTTAATGTTTTCTTGCATAGCCACATTGGAACTCTTGTACTTTACTTGTGTATGTTGCTTAGGAGTTTCTATGGTGTGACAATTGATGATGGAACTCATAACGTGATAGTGCCAAAAAGCAAAACAAAATGGCAAAGTAGCAATATGAAAATAACAACAAAATAATTACAGTAATTTCTACAAGCAATGACTAATAGAAATAAGTATTTATTTTTTCTACGGTTTAAAAAAACCCTGAGTACATGTATAGTTTCTGCAAGTTTATAACAGACATACCTGATAGAAGTTTGTTGTTTAATTTTTTCTCTTCATTTGTAATTGCATCTTATCATTTCAGTGATTGTTCAGCACTGTGCCATTTTAAAGCACATTTAAGATCTGTTTAAGTAGACAGGGGCCCTTGAAGATTGCATTAACATTGATCGATGAAATGAACTTTTGCAAATTCTATATACTGTATTATAGCAGAAAGCCTCTAATTTGTCAGGCTAGCAACAGGACCAAAAACCAGGCAACTAAGTGGCTTGTTTACACATATTTTTTTTTGTCAGTTGGCCATGACGGCATAGTATAGATGTTTAAAATAAAACTTAATTTGTTCAATGAAACAAATGAGTGCTTACATACAGCATATCTGTCTTTTGTTGAAATCTGTTTTGCCTTTTCACTGTAGATCTGTGGCATTTTTACACACTAATAAGGAGCTAGTTAATCATGGCAGGCACTCATGTCTAACTGTGTAGGGTCAGGCGAGTGAACCAAGCTTTAGCGTGCTGTACACTAAGACCTTTGTTGAACTTGTTTTCATTAGTCTGGTGTTAAAGTTGGTAGAAATTTTTTTTAAGACTGCTTATAACTTTTGTTTAAAAAAAATAATGTTTATAATTTTGTTCCAGTTAATTGGTGAATCTTAATTGTCCCAGTGTAAGTGACTATATGTTAAGGAACTCCTGCAGATTTTATTTTTTTTCTCCAGCCGTATTGAGTTTATTTTTTGTTTTTCATGTCTTCCTTGGCCATCGGACCTTACTTTTGTTCATGTTAATTAGTGTTCCCTAATTCTATTTTCTCATTTATTTTGTCTTTTTTCTCTTTCTTCATCATGTAAAGCACTTTGAGCTACATCACTTGTATGAAAATGTGCTATATAAATAAATGTTGTTGTTTTTGCTGTATGTGTTCAAGTGTGCCCAATTATGAACTGCCCTGCCTTTCTTGGGATGCTTCCCACTTTGGACATGATTGTGGAAAGGTAGGCTTATGAGTTTAGAAGAAGCTTTTTCAGTAAAGACTAATCAATCAGACCTTCCAGCACAGGCCCCACTAAGTGTTTCTGGTTCTATCCTCCAAGGTAAAATATTTTATACAGAAAAGTCACTGTTGCCCATAAAAAATGATGTTCTATATTTTAAAACTCTTAAAAAATGCTATTTAAGATTTTACTGCAAATAAAGGTTTGAACCTTACAAAATCATAACAGTTCCTTAGAACAGTGAGTAGGACACATCTTTAATTACATCAAGTAATAATAACTATAAAAAATAATACAGGCTCATGAGAGAATTATTTTATTATATATTCTTACTCACTGTGCTGTTTGTAACAGCAAGTAATATCTTTTGAAGAACAGTTTTACAGCTGCTTTAAAAAATACGTGTTAACATTTGGAAATTCATTTCCAAGGCTCAATTAAAAGATCATGAATTTTTAATGAGCTTAACATACCCTTATAAAAGCCTCTTGCTGTACTTACAGTTGTATAAAACAGTGCACATTCTTACTATCTACAGTATGTTCCTTGGACACAGTTAAATATAAATTATATTAGTAAATGTAAATTACAGGACTGTCAGTTTTACTCCTGTCATACGCTATGACAGTTGAATTCACCTCTTATAAATGTTTCAGTTTTGGAAACACAGTAAATGTGAAAGATATGCAATGTACATACAGTAGAGTAAGTAAACTACAAATCAAAAGGCTTCTTTAAGTGTTATTTACTCAGTAAATTCAGTGGACAACTTAATATTTTAAAAGATATTTCTGTTTATGTTCTAACTGGTACTTTAAAAATAAAATGAGAAATTAACTAGGTTGCTCTGTCATAGAATTTTCACAGATGATAACATAATAGTCAGCTGAATCCGGCATACTTCACAAGAGGAATCTGAGCTGTATTTTCAATATGCTTAATTGTTCTGGATAGGATTAAGTTGCTTTGTTCATTATGATTAGTTTGTTCGCTAAACAAAACATGGATGGCAAGATTGTCTCCAAGGGCTAAAGGAATTTCTACATTTATAGCATTATGTTCAAAGCTAAAGCATGCAAAGTTCATTTAAAATGTACATATCTGTAGGGATCAGAGCACTATCGAAAATTGTTCCTGAAACAAAGTTCTACTGTGTTTTACTAATTATATATGCAAAATACTTTTATTCAATGCAAACATTAATTTACTAGCCTAAAAGTATGTTTGAAACCTACCCTTTAGTTATTGATTTTTTCATATAGATCCTTCTGTATACAACACCCTTCTGTGTTGTTCAAATGGCAAATTCTGTACTACAACATAATCCTTTTGAGCTCAAAGTTTAAAAATGTTCTTAAACAAGTGCATTATCAGGTAGAAGCTATAAGACTATTTAAGTATAATAATTCAGTAAATAATGCATACAATAAAAACTAACACAACTAGTAGTCAAGCTATTATAACAGAGTTTATGAGAAATTTAGCATTTAAGTTAATCTCACATGTAAAGTGGTGTTTGCTGTTTTCCATCTTCAATTAGACTTGCCATCAATGACTTAACTGGAAACTAGCATTGTTTCACTGGAACCGATTAACTTTTCATATACATCTCTGTTGTGATCTTTACAATCCTGTTTTTTGCCAGTAAAAGTAACAAGCCAACCTCGCTCTACTTTGTACTGAGTAATTATCTCTGTATCTAATGGCCTTGGGAGGACAGCATAAATAACAAAGGGAACTCTGTTAAGTTTTCTATTCTTTGTTTTTAATGGATACACCTTCTTTAATGTCAGGCTTTTTTATGTCCGCCTTTCATGTTCCTTTTATATCCTAGGCTGTTATGTTAAAGGTGGGTGGATCTATATATGTCTGGATTCAGCAATTCAGCAGCAAATCTTAATGACACTTAGGGGAGCTTAGCAAGATGTTAATGCCTGTAAGAGGTAATGATCTCGCAGGGTATAAACCTGGAGGTCAACATGAAGTAAAGGCAAAAAGACGATTTTTCAAATGTGAATCTAAAGAACATATTGTTAGTGATTTTTTTGTAACAGTCAATCAGTGTATTTAAACACAGGATCTGCATACCATTTTGGTAAAATTTTCTTATTGTTCATTAATATAAACAAATAGTATGGTAAAGAAACTAGCTGTAAAATCTAAATTCTGACCTTAATGTGTATATTATTTAGTCCATTGTATTTGGCATATACTTATATATTTCAACGGCACATATCCAACAAAATAATTAAAACACCAGCATAAGAATGTTGGCCCACCAATTTGCCACCCAAGCGTCTGTGTTTCTTGGCATAGATTCTGCAGGTATCTGGAAGTGTTCTGGGGGGATGCACATCATCCATCCATGAGAAATTCAATCACTTAGTGTTTTGTCTAAAGTACTGCTTTGAAATCTCCCATAAGTCATTAAATGGGTTAAGATCGGGTGACTGGTAGTGTTTATGGCTTGCACCATTATTACACTTCTGAAATCATTCTTTGGCTGCTTGTACCATGTAGACAGCAGCTTTCATTAACATCAGGCCACAAATCTTATAAGTATGAGATTGATCAGAAAAATTTATTAGCATTTGACTTTCTCTCTAAGGGAATCACCAGCTTTAAACCAGGACAATAATTATGACATCAAAAACTTTCACACAAACTTTAAGGCCTGTAAACTTACTTTGGTGTACACCAAGCATGCATTTGACTGAACACTTTTTTTCACTCCTCTGTGGATTACCAGATGCATTCTTGGCACTACTTCACCCACAAAACCACACTTTTAGGTGTGACAATAATTAATTGGCAAGAAAGTGACCAACATTTTTTTCTCACTCCATAAACACTTAATGCTGCTTTCGATTAAGCTTCTTCTTCCTGTCTTAGACGAAAATGTGTTTTAACATGATACAGACTTGCACTTTAAATCAGCGCATGGCCATCACTGTCAAATCATTTGCTCTTTCCTTCACAGTTGCCCCAGCTGATGCGGTCTATTTCTCTGCCATCAGTCCTGCGTCCACAGCGGATGTTTTTTCCCCTGTTTTCCATCCAGCATCAGCTTGGCCACAGGGATTTATAAAACATTAGCAGCTTAAACTCTCAACTACACTGAAGTTCCTACTAAATGTGATCCGAAAACCAGCCGTTTGTGATGAATCAGCTGGCATGATAAAATAAAGTTACGCTCCCTCAACTTATTTGTTTGGATTGACAGCGAAAGCTTAAACATCACATGATGTTATTCTAGAAAACACAGAATCTTCTGTAAGCCTTACCAAGGAAAAGCTAAGGGGTGCCCTAAAAAAGTGACCTCTTAAGCCCTACAAAGTTGGTGATAGCCGTAAAACTCTGTTGCTGTAAAGTGCAGACATTTTCCTTTCCAGCTTTTTTATACATATATGGCGTTAGGTATAATTTTCCACCTTCATCAAAGACAGTGCTAATGTTGTAGATCTACAAAGTGGGGCGCAGTTATCTGCTGTTTATTTCAGATGACATAAAATTTGACAAGTGGAGTGACCTCTAAATGATGTTTATTCTCAATACAATTTTATGTTTGTTATAAATATGGCAAAAAATAAAACTAGCCTTGTGGAGAACTTGAATCTTTTTATTTTTATATACATATACAGGATATACTGTATACTGATTTATTACACTCTATATAATTGGTGTGTTCTTCGTAAAATGAATATCATTTTCTTGCTTGTATCTATTGAACAATTGTTTATCTATACTAATAAAAGGCAAAGCCCTCACTCACTCACTCACTCACTGACTCACTCACTGACTCACTGACTCACTCACTCACTGACTCATCACTAATTCTCCAACTTCCCGTGTGGGTGGAAGGCTGAAATTTGGCAGGTTCATTCCTTACAGCTTCCTTACAAAAGTTGGGCAGGTTTTATATCGAAATTCTACGCGTAATGGTCATAACTGGAAGCAGTTTTTCTCCATTTACTGTAATGGAGATAAGCTTCAACGCCGTGAGGGCGGAGTTTCGTGTGACATCATCACGCCTCCCACGTAATCACGCAGTGCATAGAAAACCAGGAAGACCTCAAAAAAGCGCTGAAGAAAACATGCATTATATAATTGAGAAGGCAGCGAAACAATAAGAAGCGAGCGAGTGACATATACAACCATATTCATGAGTTCTGCTACTTCGGAAACAAAGCACGATGTAAACCTACACTTTAAATTAAGTTCATAGACAGGCTGCCGCTGGCGTTTGTAATTTAGTGCCTGTCCATATAAGGCCGTCCGTCAGCGGCAATCCAATAGCAAACTGCTACTAAATATTCACGGGTGAAGGACTGTGCTTATGGAGAGGAAGATGAGATGGTCAGGGTGGTGTTTGACACAAACTCAGTGAAACTGCGAGAGAAAGTTTTAAGTGCCAGGACTAAGGTAACATTAAATACAGCCATGGACATAGCACGAGATGGCACCAGCACAGCTGGGAACCTTCGATGCATGTACACGGCGGCTCCGTGAACTGGCGCAGTGCACAGATAAAAGCAACATTTCCAAAGAGCGCTGAACAAAAACCGAATTACACAATTGAAAAGGCAGCAAAAAATATGAAGCGTCTGATACATATAAGCATATTCATAAATCCAACTACTGCGGAAACAAAGCACCGTTGGAAAAAGTCAATGTCCGCTAAAGGAAGACAGTGTAAAAAACCTGTGCATGCAGTGTGTCAGGTCTCAGATAAAGAAGAAGACGAGCTGTTTATTGATGCAGTAAGAAGCGAATCGATGAATGAAACCTGTCATCTTTACAGCGATTGACAAACACGGAATGTAACTTGAACACAACACATCCTACAAATACGAACCTGATTGAAAGAAATAATGATAATCAAATCCTTGATGACAGCAACACTCAGTAACACTCACAAAACAAATACTGTATATTGACAGTCATGTTACGTTATTTTTAAAATGTTCCCTTTTCTTTTCTAGCTTTTTTAACACACTACCTCTCCGCTGCGATACGCGGGTATATATATATATGTATATATATATATTCCGATCTACATACTCGAATAATGGATACTTTATTACCATCAATGATTGTTTTGGTAAAGCCATACTCCGTGTATTCATTAGATGAGCGGTAAAAAGTAAGAGCGAGGGAGGATGACTTATTGAGGCATGCAGGCTGTAGTGTCGTCAACTCTATCTGAATTGCGCGATCACATTTGAAAAAATATATCTTTTCAAGTTCTATTTAGTCCATATGTGTCAAACTCAAGGGCAGCTGGCCATATCCGGCCCGGCGTGTAATTATATCCGGCCCGCGAGATCATTTTATATACTGTATTATTGTTCTTAAAGCCCGGGTATATGAAGCGCTGGTAACACAATAAACTACAGATCCCATAATGCAGCGCTTCAGCCGCCTTGCCGAACACTTATTGCGAAGCTAGCTCACGCGATGCTGAAGAGAAAGGTTGATTCTGAAAATAGAGCCTTTAAAACCGATGGGAGGCTGAGTATATGTTTACTGAACCCGTGTGTCTCATTTGTGGAGCTAATGTGGCTGTAATTACAGAATTTAATCTAAGACGGCACTATGAGACAAAACATCAGGGTAACCTGAATGCAATTCAGAAGATACAGAAAACAGCATAATTAAATAAGAATCTGACACTTCAGCGGACGTTTTAACCCGTGCACAATCACAAAGTGATTTCAAGTGAAGCTGCTTTTATGGGAGACACAAATGCACCAGTTCACCTTGCCCCACTTTCCCTGTTGCCAAGTAATGTTAAACCAAGTCGTCACTACGGTGTTCCCAAATCGCACTTTGCTGATAAACTGGCGCACTGCGCACTGAGTTTGCACGGAGCTTTGGTGACTTTGAAGAACAAAAAAAGTCCGTCTACATGCGGTTCGAACCTTGTGCATGTTTGGTAGCACATATCTGTGTGAGAAGCTCTTCTCAGTGATAAAGACTAACAAAACAGCACACAGGAGTCGGCTCACTGATGAGCACCTGCAATCCATCCTGAGAATCTCCACAACACAGAACCTCACACCAAACAGAAACGAACTTGTGGCCAAAAAAAGATGCCAGGCGTCCAGCTCTAAAATGACATATGAGCAAAGACAACTGAATGATTTGATTTGTTATTGCTGAAAGGAACACATTTTATTTATATTTCCAGGTTTTGTTATGCAGCATGTTCATATTTGAATTTGTATAATTTTGACAGGATATATTTTTATGGAGAGCAAAATCTTTTGGGATATTTAAAATCTAAGTTTATTTTTATATAAAATTACATAAGAGTAAAGAAATATGAATGTTTGTTCTTTTAACGTTTACTTTATTTCTAACTTGTATAATTTAGACAGGATATATTTTTATGGAGAGCAAAATATTATAAGTTGTTTAAGGTTTGAGTTGATTTATTCACGAATAATATTCCTCTCTGTTTTTACCATTCCTACCAAAGATATTTCTGTCGACTAAATAAAAATTCCTTCTATTTAAAATTTAAATAGAACTTGAACAAATACGATACTTCATAATATCCACGCAGACTTGCGTAAGAGCGGAGTCATCCGTTTTAACAAGCAGCGTATTGCACTGATACGAAATAGCTGTGTGTGTATATATGTAGATATGTATGTATATGTATATATATGTTTATATATGTGTGTGTGTATGTATGTATATATATGTATTTGTGTGTATATATATGTGTGTATGTATGTATGTATGTGTGTATGTATTTATGTGTGTGTGTATATGTATGTGTATATATGTAGATATATATATATGTATGTATATATGTGTATATGTATAGATATGTATATATATATATGTTTATGTGTGTGTGTGTAAATATATATATATATATATATGACAACAACACTCATCACTCACAACAGTGATAAAACAATTACATTGACAATCATGTTACGTTATTTTCAAAATGTTTCCTTTTCTTTTTCATTGCTTCTTTAACACACTACTTCTCCGCTGCGAAGCGCAAGTATTTTGCTAGTATTTATATATTCCTGGCTCGCGCCCTATGCCTCCTGGGATACGCTCAAGCTTCCCAATGACCCTGCCCTGGATAAGTGGGTTACTAAAAAAGATGGATGGATAAATATTCCTCTTGTAAACAGAATTTGTTATGGCATAATACAGTTTTGCACAAGAACACAGAATTCTCATAATATATATATTTTTTTTTTGCTTCCCTGTTATTAAACACACAGCACCATGCTTGTGCCTCCTTTAAAAAGTAATTACTTTTTTATTTTTTTTGTGTGCCAGTTAATATATGACACAAACTACTTAGCCAAAGACATTTCAAAGTCCCTTTTTGGCATGTATGTTTCTCTTCTTTATGTTATCTTATTCTATTATGGAGATGCTAAGCTTGACCTAATTTTTAATTTTATTACTAGGCAGGGAACCCTTACATTTTCAATCTCAGGAAGGATACATTGTATTAAATCTTTATAAGCATGGCTTTGTAGAGAAGAACCATGCATTTCTTGATCTTTATGTACTCCATATCAGTATGAACTATTTGCCTTAAATATAGCAAAATGAGAGTGCTTCCGAACTCAATGAAAATCTAGTATTATTGCAGGTGATAACTGTAAATATCAACTGCACATTTACCAGCTGAGCATATATCTCCTATAATGCTAAAACAGAAGCATTTAATAAATGGTGCATGCATAGTAGTGAAATCTTTAGAAACGTGTATATGGATGATGTATTTGCATCCTTTGAATTACTCTACTTTAAATGTAATGCCTCATAAGAGCATTTTCCATAACATGCAAGTCACACACTTTGCTAAAAGCAGCATAGATCACTTCTTTAAGCCTCCTCCATTATCTGCTTCACAAGCTTTTTTACAAAGTACCAACTACTAAGAAGAGAAAAGTGAAAATGTGCTTTTAAACTAATACACCCTTAGATAATCTGAGAAAGCACTGGAAATAGGACCTAATGATTAAATTATCAGATAATGAATGAAGCTGAACTCTAGATAAAATATATTTCCTCAATTTGTTAGATATATTGACTACATCAGTTCAGAATTTTATAATGGATACATCTCTCTTGACCCAGGCTCTCAAAAAATTTACCCTAAATTAGACCTGACTTGTATGAGAAGACTTTAAGCTCATGCTTCCCTCTCCCATATGTCGTCCTTGACATATACCTTATTTTGGTCTATTTTTACCCCCCTGTTTGATCAATACAGAGTCTACAATAAATCCTCATATTTTATACCTCCTTTTGGGCTGAACGGAGCATTAATCTTTGATCATTGAACACTCTAATGTGGTTTCAGTTCAGTTGCCAGAATCCTAACTTGTCTTCTTTTATGCAAAGGCAACAAATGTGCAATACAATTACAATTACAGAGCATATGATTGCAAAAAAAAAATAATGATAAAAATAAATTTAGAGGAATATGAGTGATAGCTCATAATTATTTTGGTACTGTTCAAACTTATATGAATATCATACTCAAATAACCCTCTTTAAAGAAATCACACAGACACACAGTAGTTCCTTTCAGCCATTTTAATATCTACTCTCATTTTTATCATTTTGCTTCCTTTGGAGTAGAAGGAGAACTACTACATAATGCATTCAATATATAATTTAATAACTTGCATTATTTGCACTATATTGCTCTTTTAATATCAAATAAAATCTCAAAAGATAAAATCATATTCTCTCATGGACATTTAATTCGCAACATAATGGATAGGATGTTAGTTCTTTGGGTTTTTGCACAGTGTGTATTGGCTCTTTGAATATCTGTAATTTTATTGCTTTTTTATTTCTTTTTCTCAGCACAGCTGAGAATAATTGATAACAGCCTGACATTTAACCTGAATGTAGAACAAATCAGTAAGCAAAGGTGGAAAAGTCTATTATTTGTTAGAAAACTGAATAGTTTTAAAGCAGTACTTGTCTTTATGTGTAAGATTGGGAAACTTAATATTAAGAACAAAAATGTCTCTACAGCATTGTCAAAATTAGTAGTAAGTAGCCAAGTTTCCATCCAGTTTTGTTATCGACAAGCAGAATATACATAAAAAAAATGTGCGAAATTTGCTGTCTCCAGCCTGTTTCCATCCAACTGGCTTTTTATCGATAAAATGGTGTGCGTGATGACGTCATCCCCTCCAAAATGAACTGTTGCATAAGTATTGTTGTATCGCGAAAAAAAATCTGCCCTTGAGCCGTTTCCATACATAATTATGTGTATGTCGCAAATTATCTACCTTTTGTTTTCCACGTTACATCCACTAAACAAAGAAACAAAGAAATAGAGGGATTATTCAGACATTTTTTTGAAATTTGCCAGCTTACTGTTATTTCAGTTTCACAAATAATTGGAATTGTACATAATATCCGAAGACGACAGCAGAATGAAGCAGTTGCTTGTCTGATAGCCCTAGAGCTCGAAGAAAGTACCCCAGTGCGACGAAACCCACGGGTTTGGGAGAGACGACGGAATAAGACCTTCTGGAAGGAGGTGGTGGGGAGACACTTCACAGAAAATCTCTGGCTGCAACATTTTAGAATGACACGGCCGATGTTTGAGATGTTGTGTGGATTCATCAGTCGTGATGTTGCGCCCATCACAGGTTGTCACCGACCACCGGTTCCAACCCCAAAGTGGATTTCCATCGCCCTTTACAAGCTGACAACCTGCGCCGAGTATAGAGTAGTTGGAGAAACTTTCGGGGTTAGTAAAACTACCGTCCATCGATGTGTATATGCTGTGTGCACCGCTATTAAAGAAAAATTAATGCGGCGTTATATCAGACTTCTGACTGTAGCGGAGGCCAATGAAATTGCATACCGCAATTCCTTGGTGCATCTTGTGCCACAGATTTACGGTGCGCTGGATGGCACGCATGTGCCTATTCTTCCTCCGACGGAAGGCTACCGCAATTACATTAATCACAAAGGGTGGCCATCTATTGTTCTCCAGAACCTTGTGGATGACAGGTGCATGATACGAGACATTTGCACTGGCACTCCTGGAAATGCCCATGATGCAGCTGTGTTTGCAGCATCGGATCTGTACAGGTGAGCCTACCTTTCAACATCCCTTCTCAGTGCGATAACAACTGAATTAGTACTGTAACCTGCTTCCCTTAAGGTTTTTAATTAAAACTGAAATTTGAATTAATACAAAATAACGACGTTTAATAAAAAAAATATAGTTAATATTAATGAGAGAATTTCTCATATATGCTAAAACATCTGCCATTTAATAATAAGAAAAAAATGTTTAGATAATGAAACACACAGTTTATTAAATATTTTGACTGGCACAGTAAATTACCTTTGTGGTTTTTGTATTATTTAGACATCCTGAGAAACACCCCCAGGCTACAGTTGATGTGGAGGGAGTTCAGGTACCCCTTTTAGTAGCAGGAGACCCAGCCTATCCGCCACTGCATTGGCTCATCACGAGAAATAACGAGTCTCTTCATCAGTCCATGCGAACCGCTCCGCTATTCTTGTTTTGATTGCACATGATGAAAATGTATCTTGTGACAAATTTATTTGCGTTAAAGCCCTTTTTTTCCGACAAAAGGTGTTTCCAATGTAGTTTTTGCGACATATGAAGTATCGATATGGAATTTATGCTCTAAAGTTAAACGGAAAAATATTATGTCGACATGTACAACATTTTATCGATAATTAGCATTTCCATCAGCTAAAATTTGAAGCGCTAAATATTTTTTCGCAGAAACTCCTTGGATGGAAACCTGGTTAGTGACGACTGCAGCAATCATGCCTCAAAAACAGTAATACAAGCAAATTATACAGTGAGATAATTTGATTACGTCCAACTGCAGCAGATTAGATTTAAGAATGCTTTTATTCCTAGTGCTCTATTTGAATTGAGTTCTAGTCTCAATAGGGGCACTGATGAACTTTACTTTTTTCTAGAGTACCATTAGAATTTATCACATAAATACAAAAAAAATGTAGATGCATATTCAGTAAACAATGTATATCATTTCCTGTTTTGTATCTATGGAACAATGGGAAGTTTCCATACTTTAATGTGTTATACAACGCTGAATTTCAGTGAAATTAATATGGCCTTTTTGACACTGACCAACAAAAAAAGATTTGTTAGTGTTAAAGTTAAAAAGAGATTTTGGTCTAAATTCATTACAAAATAATTGATTGCATAAGTTCCCCACTCCCCAACCCCCCTTTACTATGACACACCTGAATCCCCACTGGTTTAGAGGACAATTGTTTTAGATGACCTATCATTGTTTAATTGGAAATCACCTGTTTGTAGTGAAGGGGGTTCAGTTGACTGTAGTCTAAATACAACATATTTGGATGGGAAAATATGTGAGTCAGTTTTGTGGCCTAACATACTCAATGAACACAAACCGAACAGTCCAGGCAACTCCTTGAAAAGGTGATTGAAAAGCACAAAACAGGGGATGGATACAAGAAAATATTCAAGTCACTGAATATCCCTTGGTGTCCAGTCAAACCAATCATTAAGAAATGGAAAGAGTATTGCACAGCTATAAATCTGTAAAAAAGGGAGTGATCATGCAAGAAGACTGAGGGAGACCATCAAGTGACCTATGATAACTCTAAAAGGATTTCAAGCTACTGTGGGTATCTGGAGAGGCTGTCCAGACAACAACTGTTGCCCAAGTTTATGAAAGTCTGTCAAGGAGAACTGTTAGAAAAAAAAACATAAAGTACACGTCATCTAGTCTAGAATTTGCCAGAAGGCACAATGGAGATTGTAAAGTCAGTTTCTTTGGTCTGATGAGACCAAAATTGAGCTTTTTGACTAAACATCATGTTTGGCTTTAGTTAAACAATGCACATTATCAAGAACACACCTCTCCCACCGTGAAACATGGTGGTGGCAGATGCTTTTCTGCACCAGGCCTTGGAAGGTTTGTTAAGGGTACATTGTAAAGTAAATGCAGCAAAATACAAGAAAATCCTGCTGGAAAACCTGAGCCTTGGGAGAAGATTTGTTTTCCAGTAAGACAATGACATGAAGCATAAATGTAAATTTACACAGGAATGGCTTAAAAAGGACAATATTAATGTCCTGGAGTTCCTGGACTTGACAAAGACTGCCCACTCATGACCTCCATGTAGCCTGACAGAGCTTGAACAATTTTAATGTGCAAAGTAGATAGAGATGTTTGCATGCACTCAAGGCTATCATGGGTACCAAAGGTACATCCACTAAATACTGACTTGAAGGAGGTGAATACTTATGGGATCAGTTATTTTGTACTTTACTCTATATTTGTAGTTAATGTAGAGCAGTTTACAGAGACCACTTTTTACTTTAATATTAAACAACCTTTTTCTGTTGATCATTCTCAAAAAAGCAAAATTAAATCTACTGAGGTTTGATCTTGTACAATAATAACATGTAAAAACTTTTAAGGGCAAGAATACCTTTTATAGGCACTGTATATATTCCTGTTGCAAACTAATTTCTCTGAGAAAAACTGCAGTTTTGACAGTTTCTTATACTGTGTATAGATCAGATGACCAACACAAAACCATAAGACCTTCATATATTTTTTTCTGCCTCCCTATTGCTATTAAATCCTGGACTATTCTGTACAATGCTTGTGCCTCCTGAAAAAGTATTACTTTTTTAATTGTGGCATTTGAGATATGACACAGAGTTATATAGCAAAAGATTTTTTCATGTTAGTATTGTAGTGAAAAAACTCTTTTTAAAGAAGTCATTCACGGATATGAGATGAAAATGCAGAACAATTCTTTATATGTACACAGGTATGCACAAATGTCTCAGTCTATTGAGTGAGCACTCAATAAAACAATTCATCTGCCTTTATGCTTTTCTGTTACATTACCTCATCCAATGCATCACATCATCACATCATTTTTAATATGTACAATAGGGTTAGGTTTAGGTAGACTTTATTATCCCAGAGGGAAATTTGTTTGCAGCAGTAAAGTATAAAAACAGAAGACCTTATTGCAGAGATCCAATAAATGCAACAACCACACAACATTTGACAACCTGCAAAACACACACTCAAGATCAATACAAAGAAGAATAATTACTTTCAACAGTATACAAAATAATAATGCTAAGTAACAGAATTTAAAATGCTTATGGCTCTAGGAATAAAAGAGTTCTTAAATCTGTTGTTGTTTACCTTTGAAAACCTAAATCTGCATCCTAATGGCAACAACTAGAATTTAGAGAAAAGAGGATGGCTACTGCCTGACAGAACTGATTTAACTTTCTTCCTAACCTGTCTGCAATACATTTCCGAGATAGACATCTGCTGTGAACCAATTATTTTAGTGCAAATTTATATTATTTATATTTTTGTTGCATAGCTTCACCCAATCAATGAGTGCCACCAGTACTTTGTGTTTCCTTTTGACTCTCCCATTAATTATTGAATATTGCCTTGTAATTGGGGTGATATGCGGACTCTTCTATTGATTTTAGCACTGCTTCATAGGAATCGTGTTTGGGCCTTCCTGTTAGTTTGTTCCTGATTTCTAGAGGGTCGTTTGTTATTCATCTACTTCATTTTAACTTTAGCAATTATCTTGGCGGCTCCTCTTAAAACAACATTTAGTTACCCCTTTAGTTACATTCAGTTCTTGCCTTTAAGTTTAATAATTCATTGTTATAACTTCATTGTGATAAGCCAGGTTCAGTGGCTGTAGATAATGCAAATAAATAGGCAGCAACTTGGCTTGTCACAGACATTTGGGTAAAAAAAATGTAAAGAAATAAAGTTTTCATTTACTTGTTTTAGCACCCCTTCACAGATTAACAGCAGCACAAAGTTTTAGTTTTGGTTTGAGAGCCGGGATGCTCATAGGGCTGCTTGGAGGCCTATTTGTGCTCCGAAAGCACGCTGTAGGGCTCGAACTAGCCAACGGCGAGGAACGTGTCTGAGGCCATTTTTCGAGTATGCTCACAGTTTCTGGCATCCAAGTGCAGAAGCACGCAGCTGTAACCGCTGTAGGAGAGGGGGCAAAAGTACAATATTTAAAGTCAAGAGAAACTGAAAGAGGGAGAAAGTACTCACTTGACAGAGGCTGAACAGGAAGCCCACATGTAACCAAGAGACACATGTACACAGGAACATTTAAATAGGGTAGACTGCACCCGAGTAGCTGTTGACAAATGGTGCACGTCCCGACGTGACTATTTATTGGAAGTCTGCGGGTAACGTAAAAGTGTACTGGATGGTCAAAAGGGCTTGCAGTATAAAACCATGCTCCAAACACCAGGGGTCATCTTTTGACCAGGTTTTTAGGCTTTAACCTGTTAATTAATGTTGACTTATTTTATTTTCTTACTGTGTCTTTTATTTTTCTATTCTTCATTATGCAAAGCACTTTGAGGTAAATTTTTTGTATGAAATTGTGCTGTACAAATAAATGTTGTTGTTTAACATAGAGCTGTGCTACTGAATTGATTAACTGAGTAGTGGAGATATGTACCATCCTTTAGGTATATAGTAGGTGCTTAGTTTTTCTTTTTTTTTTTTGAGTATTTTTTTTTCAGCCTGTCCTTTGTGATCCGTTTTGTAGCTGGATGAAGGAGGTGGAAGAGTTTTTTTTTGTTTTGTTCTTTTATTCACTTTTGATTTGGAAACCACTATAAACATTATAAGTAACACCTGCACTAATTTTTCTTTTTGCAAGTGTCTTTGCATTGGACTTTGTAAATATTTTTACAAGACATTTGTTTGTACAACAGTTTGGACACTGCTGGAATAAAACAGACTCCTGTTTTTGAATAGTCTTTTTCATTCAGAGTCTCTCTTACCCCATCCACTAGTTGCTTGGTCTCGTCTATTGACACCCCAAGTCGGGAATTGTACAACAGTGTCCTTACCCAGGGTGCCACATTCATATAAGTATTTACTTTTATTAAATTGTAAAATTAAATCATTTATTGATTATAAATATTGATTAAAAGTCTATAGTACTTGCCAAATTGGTTTTCTGGTCCAGTTCAACTTCAATAAATTAATCTTACTGAGCATATTCATTTTTTTCATGGAATATGCTCATGCACATTTTTACATGTTGCAACTTAAATTTTTAGTTTTGGACAAAATTAATAAAATAAATAAAATTCTGATAAATAGGTGTTTACTGGTCTACCACTAATTAATTATTACAGAACACCAGAATTGTAAAATTAAAAATCCTATAACTGCAACACAATGCTTCTGATACTGATTCATACATTGGCTGTTAGAAAGTTTACCGAGTAAAGTCATATTACACTTCTTTTGTAATAAATAGGTTTTGATGTTGATCTAAGTAAGAACTTGTGGTCAAATGGCAACACATTACTCTCTGTATTTAGCATGTTCGTATTGTCATCTTTATATTTTCATAATATCTTATGAAAACCTCCTATTGCTGCCAGTTCTTTTTCTGTAGATACTGATGTATAAAAATACTTAAAAATAAAATGAAATAATTAAATTACCATAAACAAGGGCTTACTTTTTCTTCTGTGTAATCTGTTATAGGCTTACAGTAAGTGTGTGCAGAAAGTTATTCTAAGAAGTACAGTTTTCTCTTCTTTAATTAATTTACTACTGATATTTTTATTATACTTTTTTTCCCTTGATAAGCAGTGATTTTTTTTCCTTAGATTTATCAATTAATTTCAAGATATTTACCCTCTGGAAAAAAATAATAGTATTATATTTCAAATGTATTCTCTTGGTTCCAATTATTTCTGTTTACCTGAAACTTTTTCCAATGAAAAATATCGAGACTTATGTTTGTTAGTTTAAGTTCCTACACAAAACAATAGTAATTATCAGATTTAAGCAGGCATCCAATTTAATCCACATAGCACTGTAGTAAATGAATACACAAGAGCCTGTGTCTGTACTCCATATCTGATATACGTATGTGTATCTTCGAGAAACCTCATTCAGCAGCCTGACACCTACTCACAGGATTCTGCTCTTGTACAATATAAGATCTATTTAGTCTCACCATTGAAATCCAAACTGAATTTTGTATCATCAACTTAAATTTTAAACATTATTGGCCCTCAAAATTCTGTTGTACATTTTGAAGTATATTTCTCAACTTATTTTGTACATTTATATCCATTACAGATATCTTTTAATTTAGTGTACCTCAAAGGATACCAAAAATATTTTTAATGTTTATTTTTGATTTATATGGTAATTTGAGCATTCTAATTTACTCTGTGTATTATACAGAAAAATCAGTTATTGATATTTGTGTAATTTATTCTTTTATTACTTATGACATGATCAATGAATGATTTGTTTAACTTTATCTTCATAATGTTTAGCTGTGGCACTTTCTGTGTGCCCACTACAACTTTGCCACAAATGTCTAACCCACCTTTTTAAAAAGTAAAGCCATTGGTGAACATGGGGATATTGTTCAAACATAGGAGAGAAAACAAGCTGGCAGTATTATTAAAAGAAGGACTCTCTTAATTAAATATTAAATCTAAAAGTCAAGAAGACATGGTAAAAGCTAGAAAAATGTTACTATGCTGAATGGCCCATACAATCTTATGTTAATGGTTCTTTGGACATTTGCTTTCTGCTTTTACAAGATGCACCTGTAGTTATGAGATGCCCACATCCCAAATCCAATAAGACAATGGCTTCCCTTTGTTATTCTAAACTATAAGTCCTGCCCGTTTCTGACTGAGGAGATTCAGAGTTCAGAAAGTTTATGGCATATGGTAAAAAGCTATTTTTTAGTCTGTTTGTGCGTAGCCAGAATCATTAAAAGCACCTTCCTGATGGAAGGTGCTCAAACAATGATTTTCCAGGATATCATCCTTGATAATGTTTTTGGCCTTTCTTACACAGCAAGTCTTATACAAGAGTTCAAGTGATGGCAGTTCACTGATGATGATGATGACCTCTGCTTTTTTATATGACCCTCTGCAGGGCTTCTTTAGCAGCTGTAGTGCAGCTGTTGTACCAGGCCATCATGCAGTTAGTCAAGATGCTCTCTACAGATATCTATAGAAACTGACCAGCAGCTTCTGGGGGAAGGTTAACTCTCCTCAGCTTCCTAGAATTGAAAGATGATGTACTTTCTTTTACACATCCCTGTACACTTTCTACATGGAAAGTCCAAAGAAAAAATACCAGCTGCAAGTACTATAAAAATAACTATATGGTCATTCTTAGAATTCAACCATTAGTGAACATAACTAAACTATACCAGTTCCTTTTTAACTAGCAACACTGCAGCTCTTGCCAACATGTCTGTTTGTGTCAGATACAACTGCAGCTTGGTAGTATTCTTGGGTATCTCATACAGAAATGACATAGGTGAAGCATCTTTTTTCCAATAAATATCATTGTTTTTTAATCAAATTCTTATTTCGGGGGCACAGTAAAGCAGTGGTTAGCACTGCTGCTTCATAGAACCATTCTCTCACTGTAGTATATGGGCAAATTCTATTCATGTATTTTTGCATTTATTAAAGGTTTTGCACATGTAGAATGTAATTATTATGTTACTTTTACACTTTGAATGGAAAATATGTCCTAGTACTTGTCACGTGCCTGCATTATTACACTTTAGACATCACACAATGCACTTTCAGATTATCCTTCAGTGGATACAAAGAACCTGTCTTTATTAGTGGTAGTTATCTTCAAAACAAGTAGGCCCTACTGTCAAGTTTTGATGTTCTGGTTTTAAACTCTTTTGTCTTTTGACTCTTGACCTTTGTTTTGGTTGCTAGGTTTCAATTTTGTACCACAATATTTTTGATCTTTCATTTGTGACTATGTTTCTTGTCTTTTGTGTCATCTCTGGATCCTTTTGCTCACAATCATCTTTGCCATTTTGCGTGTCATAACACTTGGGTTCAGGCCACACACCTAATCATTGTTTGTATGGATGCTGCACATTTTTCTCTATTTCTTCTTACATCCTTACAGATGTGTATGTTAGGTTAACCAACAACTCTAAATTAACCCCAGTGCAGGTATTAGTGTTTGCATGAGTGGGCCCTGCAATGAACTCGTCACCAGCACATGCCTTTTTTTCTGCCTTGTGCCCAGTGCTTCTAGTCCCCAACAATCCTGAATTGAATTAAGGGGTTTTGAGACTAATATGTAATATTTCATTACACTTTTATATTTTGCTGTTTGTAATATATCCATCCATTATCCAACCCGCTATATCCTAACTACGGGGTCACAGGGGTCTGCTGGAGCCAATCCCAGCTATGACAGGGCAAAAGGCAGGAAACAAACCCTAACCTGCATGTCTTTGGACTGTGGAAGGAAACCCACGCAGACATGGGGAGAACATGCAAACTCACTCCAGGAAGTGAACCTGGGTCTCCTAACTGCGAGGCAGCAGCGCTACTACTGCGCCACCATGCTGCCCGTTTGTAATACATGTTCATTTAAATTCCATGATGAGTTTCAGAATATGTGCTAGAAGAAGATTTTTTGTTACAAAAAAAACAGTTCCCTACATTGAAATGAAGATTCATACAAGGACATATTGTATTAACATTGATTTCATAACATTTTTGAACCTATTTTTAAAATGTATTGTTCTACGGTCTACACTGTTTTTCGTTCTCTAACATTTATTTACCTGCATGTGGTAGGAACTGATGCATTTACTTTTGCAGATTAATTACACCTATAATGAGCAAGACACAGGGCATTCCGTGATCATTAATTTTCTAGCTGAACAAACTGAAGCCTTTAGGCTTAGATTAAAGCTTTTTTCAAAAAAAAAACAAGTGCATTAACTCTTTAGATTCACACCTATCAAACATTTGTGAAATCATTTTATGGACAGCTCTTTATGGTCTAGTACAAAGCAATGACATCAAAAACAGAGGCCTCTTGTAATGAAACACCCCAGAGTTACAAGTAGACATTAATTGGTACTCTAAATGTTTTACTCACACATACATTTGAAAAACATATTTTTTTCCTATTGATGGTACAAAATAAATTACCTGACTATAATATAAAGACAGACATTTTAAAAATGTACCAAAGTTCGGTGCCAACCCTTAGCATTAAACATGGGTCTGATTCCTTTTGTGTGGAATTTGTGGATTCTCACACTGTATAAAGACATGCTGCTAAGCTGATTGTTCTGCCAAGAGACGGTGAAAAGCAGATTACTAAAACAGATAAGGTGGACCAGGAGATGAACTTAAACCAGAATAAAAGGTCAAAAACCAGTAGAACTAGTAACTTTCACCAAAATCAAAGTAAAAAAAACCAAATTGAGATTTGAAAAACCTAACCAGAAGTCAAGAACAGAGAGTCTTTACTAATAAACACACACAAAGGAATTTCCACAATCTTGGACATGAGGCCCCCATGGAAAACAAAATGGAAAGGGCAACATTGTAAATAAAAAGCATAATTTTAATAAAGTTAACTTTATGATAGAATTCATTTATGATGAAAAATAATATATTTGGAAATATTTAGGCTCAAAACCTCTAGAACGATTATTTTCAGATTTAGGAAAAGTTTTTAAAGCATCCAAAATCACAACACAGACGACCTGCCCTTGCTAATTATCATTTTTACATTTGCCGTATTTTAGATTGTTTTTATTTTTAATTCATTGTCATGAGAAAGACACTGGCCCATCTCTGTACTTTGATGATGATTGTTTTCCATTGACCTAAGATTCTTCTTCTTGTGCATTACTACTTGTCTTTATCATTACTACTTGGCTCGGCTACCAGCAGATTTTTTTATTTTGCTAGGGTTTTTTATATAGCTTAAAACTATGTGTATTCCTTTTTTCATTTTTTTTTTCCACATTTCTTTGTTTCCTGCTCTCTTCAGCAATTAGCACAGAGCACTGTGAACAATGCTCAGTTAAAACACAGAGAATATGAATAGAGCAAGGTTAGGATCAGTTTAAAAATACTGTGATCCTTATATTTCTGTATAAATGACTAGCAAACAGAAGTGCAGTATACACGCTAATCAGCAGCTGTAGTTGTGATATGCTAGACTAAAGTAATGAGTCCTCAGCCTGGATTTAAATGTTGGGACTGAAGAAGTATCTTTTATAGTAGCAGGTAGATCATACCAGAACTTTGGGACCCTGTAACTAAAAGCTAGACTCCCCACTGTTATTTTATTAATCTGTGAAATCTTAAGTAGGCCTGCACCTTGAGATCTCAATGTGCGCTCTGCATGTCTTTGTACAGAGACAATGAATTATGGTGAAATTAAGGTGACATTCAACAAGAATACTCTCAACAATCTGTACTTTCAAACACTGTTTTCCATTTTAAACAGAACACCACTCAAATGAAAACAAAAATCTGGGAATGTCTTTCATTAAATTGTTTTAGAATTAATTTTCCAATGATGGAGATAAGTCCTGAAAGTGGAGCCATTTGAATATTCATTGTCTGCCTTTTATCTCACTATAAAGCAAGGAGACCCTGAGCTTGTGAATCTTGGAAGTCAGTTTTCTTGTTTGCATCATCCATCTCTAGCAAGACCTTCCGGAAAAACTGAAAGGTGCATTATAGTGTATTGGGGTAGCTTAGTTCCAGTGCATAAATGAGGTCCATTAGGTAGGCACATGTGTGTGCCACACTAGGCATATCAGAAAGCACTTCCACTCCTTCAATGATGATCCCAGCATTTTGGTAACTGCTGACACCCCCACAGACTTTGCTGATTACAAAAATATTTCAAATTAAATTGTTGAGGTCCTCTTGGATGGCCATGTTGTCATCAACATCAACAACCTGAAATTAAGATGAAGTTTATTTTAATTACAGAACAATCAGAGCATCCACATGGCACAGGAACAACTGAATGCTCAATGCAAGCAAAATACCCACTCCGCCCCCAAATAGATCCATACATATATAATTAATTATGTCATATATTAATAAATAAAGTGTGACAGCAAAAACCCTTGGTCAAATTTAGCGTCCTATGAAATGTGCATAAAACATCAAGCCCAATATTTTGTAGCAACACTAGCTGCCCAGACAAGTAATCAATAACACAAATGAAACAGGGACACTTAACTAAACTTAACTGATTGTAATAACTCCTTCCTCCAGTGTGCATCACCATACATGGGGTCCAACTACTTATCCACACCTTTCAGCTACAGGTAGACACACACTGACAACCTTTGGTGCCGTGCACGTGAATAGAATTAAAAAAACACAAGCAGAGGACTGAGAATAAGTATAATTTTTATCCCCAATATCTGATGACAAGAAGTCTTGTACAAATTCCGGCATATATAATCCATCCATCCATTTTCTAACCCGCTGAATCCGAATACAGGGTCACGGGGGCCTGCTGGAGCCAATCCCAGCCAACACAGGGCACAAGGCAGGAACCAATCCTGGGCAGGGTGCCAACCCACCGCAGGACACACACACACACCCAGCACACACTAGGGCCAATTTAGAAACGCCAATCCACCTAACCTGCATGTCTTTGGATTGTGGGAGGAAACCGGAGCGCCCGGAGGAAACCCACGCAGACACGGGAGAACATGCAAACTCCACGCAGGGAGGACCCGGGAAGCGAACCCGGGTCTCCTAACTGCGAGGCAGCAGCACTACCACTGCGCCACTGTGCCGCCTGGCATATATAATTAAATTATTAATTAATTATTAAATTATTATATATTTAATGTATGCCTGGCTCACCTGATGCCACCCCCAACAACTTGAGAGCATGTGGATACATTAAAGGCAAGTAAATTGTATATGTTTCAAAGTAATAATAAAAACTGCACACAGTACTCCAGATACGGCCTCACCAGTGCATTATAAAGTTTGAGCATAACCTCCTTGGACTTGTACTCCACACATTGCTCTATATAACGTGACATTCTGTTAGCATTCTTAATGGCTTCTGAACACTGTTGGGATTGCGTAGGGTCCAGCATGACTCCTAAATCCTTCTCATAAGGTGTAATCTTGAATTTTCAGACATCCCATTGTGTATTCAAACCAAATATTTTTACTTCATATGTGTAATACTTTACATTTGCTGACAATAAATTTCACACATCTGCCAAAGCCTGTATGCTGTCCAAGTTATTCTATAAATATTTTACAAATTCCAGATTATCTGCCAATCCACCTATCTTGTTATCATCTGCAAACTTAACCATCTTGTTACTTACATTCTTATGTAAATCATTTATATATATTAAAAATAGCAGCAGCCCTAGCACTGACCCCTGTGGAACACCACTCTTAACATCGGCCAGTTCTGATAAGGTTCCTTGCAGTATCACCATCTGCTTCCTGTTTCTGAGCCATTTCTGCACCCAAACCAAAAACACCAGCCTGAACTCCCACTTCTTTTAGTTTGATGCCCAACCTCTCATGTGGCACCTTATCAAATGCTTTATGAAAGTCAAGATAAATAATATCATATGCTTTATTTTGATCATATATTTTATTGCTTCCTTATAGAATTCCAGCATCTCAGTAAAACATGACCTCCCCCTACTGAACCCATTGCTGACTGTTCAGAAAAACTCATGCACTTGCCATGCGTTGCTCAATCTTATCCTTAATAATTCCTTCCATTAATTGTTCTGTGATGCACGTTAAGCTTACTGGTCTATAGTTGCTTGGATCTGCCCGGTCACCCTTTTTATATAACAGGACAATATTTGCCATTTTCCAGTCCTTCTGAAGCTCCCTAGTGCGCAGTGACTTCCTAAAAATATTTGTCAAAGGTTTATATATGTACTTGCTAGTCTCCTTAAGAACTTGAGGGTAAATATTACCTGGTCCTGGTGGTTTGTTTGTGTTACAGAATCAAATCAAATGTATGTTTTTTTTATATAACGGTAATAATAGCAGCTCACTACTCAAAATGGTAAATGCAGGGAGGACACAGGATCAAACCTGTAACCCCTTGATAACAAGACAGAATTTCTTTCCTCTGCACCAACCAAGTGAACATGTCTATTTTAGGTTGATTGATATTTGGGTTTCGGTTTTTACACATTCACAGCCACATGTAAATTGAATAATTTATTTTTCTTCTGTTATATTCTTGAGAAAAGGCATACATGCTTTGTTATACCTTTTATGAAAGTGGTTATTTATTATTTATTATGAATTTCTTCAGCTCTTATGTGTTTGTTTCTTTTACCCTTTGGTTGCTGTGTGTCTTATATGTTGGGTTTTATTGTAGAGCAATTTGGTCAGCCTTGATGTTGTTTTTAAAGTGCTTTATAAATAAATAAATAAATATTTGGACTTCAGTCTTCACACAGTATACACTTCACATCAGCATTTTGTCATTATTACTTTAGCATGAAAAAAGTTTCTGTTTTAGTTATGTGTTCAACATTTCTTGCCTCACATTTCCTATCATCCTACATTTACATAGTGTCACACTTGGGTCACATATTTGCACAGAGATACTCGGGATCGTTGAAAAAAAGAAGGAATTTTATTCAAGCACTGCAAACAAACATTTGTCACTTCAAACTTGCTCCTTGACAAAGATGGCTGTTTTGTCTTTCAATTAAAGGTTACATGAGTTTCTTCTTCTTCGAATGTAAACGCGTCATCAGCAGAAGCAGTCTGAGAGAGAGAGAAAGCAAAAGAAATCAATACCAAATCTGACAGGTGCTGCGCACGGCTTTTTAAGTCAGCGGAGTACCGCGCGAGGCTTGTATCGTGCGTTATAGTGCAAGGTTAAGGAGCAATGCGAGGGTAGTCTGTGTTTTGGGCTTTGTGGTTTTCCCAGGGGCGTCCGTATTTTCTTGAGGTGCGATCAGCCCTCCAGCTCACAATAGATTGTGGTTGACATGGAACACAGATGGAATGTTTGTATTTAAAATAATATATTATTTACCCTATACAATTCCAGACACCTAACTCCCATATAAAGAGACTTCAACTGTGAGAAATTTGCGTCTGACTTGACTTCAGCTGCCTCGATAGGGGATTGGATAGCAGGCTGCTTATGTTGATTCACAAATTTGCCAAACAAAGACGCTGATGAGGAAGTGCAACAGAATTTAAAGTGGCCCGGCATTGCAAACATTTTCGTAGGCTTCAGGGAATCTAGTGTTAATCTGTGCAGTACTTCTCCCTCTACAATTTCCAAATCATTCAGTACCTCTTTAGTAGTCAGTTAACTGCTGGGAGGTTATGCACTTCTTCACTTGTGAAGACCTCGGAAAAATGCCAGTTTAGAGCGTTTGCTTTATATATCTTTTAATTCCCTTTTACTATTTCTGATGCACTTCGCCTCCTCCTTGGATGTTCTTTTACTTCTAAAATACTGAAAGAATCTCTTATGGTCATCTGTCGCCTTATCTGCTATATTCCTCTCCAAAAGTTATAATTATTAGTCTTATATGCCTTATAAAGCTATTTTTTCCTTTGATGCCTCTTTTTTAACTATTCATTAAACCACTGTTGAGTCTTTTTTAATTTCCTATTAATTAAAAATGTCCTGTAGGTATGTACATGTCCTGCATTACATGTAAAACATTTTTAAACCAGTTCCACTGCACCTTGACTGTCTCCACACTTAAAAGCTTATCCCAGTCTATGCTCCTTAGACTTTGTCGCATCTGCTCAAAACTTGCACTACCAAAGTTAAACTTACCAATTTTAATCTTTGCACCCACACTCTTACAAAACACTGAGAAATGTATTATATTATGGTCACTTGACCCTAGTAGTTCAATCACCTGTACATCCTCAAATCTATCTTGATTATTACAAAATACTAAATCCAAACAAGCTTCACCCCTTATTGATGCTTTAACATGCTGTGTTAAAAAACAGTCACTGATTACTTCTGAAAACTCTGTCTCTTTTGCTCCTTCATTTACAAGGTTATCCCAGTTAATTTTCACATCATTAAAGTCCCCCATGATTATAATATCCCCCTGTAAACTTGTGTTTTTAATACAGTATTACTGAAAAGATGTGTGTTGTGTGTTACTGTCAGCATCGAGTGCTCTATAGCGCACTCCTAAAATAAGGCCTCTTTTCCTAATGCTTTGTAGGCGAACCAAGATGTCCTCACTAAGATGGCGCTCATTGTTCAGCTGAAGAGGACTTGCATTTAAATTCTGTTTGACATAAATAGCAACTCCACCTCCTTTTCTGTTCTGTCTATCCTTCCTAAAAAATGTGCATCCCTCTATGTTATACTCATCCCCTTTTTTGTGACTTAGCCAGGTTTCCATTATTGCTATAACATCATGATTATGCTCTGCTACTGCACATACAGCTCCAAATCACTTGCCTTATTTTTGATACTTCTAGCATTAACTCATACTGTAATAAAGTATGAATTACTGTATACTGTAATTCTGATAATGTGAACCAAAAAATTAAAAAAAAATGTAGAATAAACATCTGTTTGTTCGAACTACTTGATGCCAGCCTAATTCTAAGTGTAAGAGCCAAACTTAGAAAGTTAAAGTTTCAAGTTAAACTCATATTAATGTTTGCTTAATTTGAATAGAATATAAATTTCTTTGTATGGTCATAACTTATGGTATATTCTTTTCCCCCTATAAGTTTGTAAGAGATAGAACCTTCTTACTGTAACTGAGAAACAGTGTGATAATAAGCTTAGTTATGGTAAGAACAGGTCCCAGTAAAGAGGGACTTGAAAGACCCATTTTCTACTCAGAGATGGGATAAGCATACAGTTTTCTGACCATTTTGAAATGGTTCAGAAATGTTAAGTAAATAGTAACGATTTGAGATGTAACAAGATTTAAGCTTTGAACTGAACTTTTCTTAACATTGTTTTTTTCTTTTTTTTTTTGCTGTTTTAATTTTCTCTTTTGTGTGAACTGTTTTACTTTGAAACTTAACTAAACTTTTAAAAACAAAGATATTTTGTCTGTGGAATCATTTCTGCGCATCTGGCTTTTGTTGAATCCCATTTTTTTTAGTTGAAGCTGCTGAACTTTGGTAATTTTGGGAAAACGCAGCTACACTAAGCTTGCAACAAAAAGCACCATCTACTCCAGTAACAAAAAACAAAGTACCTGGAAAACTGTCATTTTAAAACATTCATTTAACAAAAGAATTTGCTTAAAAGTTGCACATGACTTAATACAGAAACCACTTTTGCATTTTCAAAAAATAATATATTTAACTGAATATGGAATCATGCTTTAGATAGCTGTAAATTCAAGAATGATTTTATGACCTGATAAAATTTTAAATATGTTGTCTAATGTTGCAAACAAGTGATAAAAATATGTTTCTTATTTCCTATCTCCGAAATAAAAACAAAATCTCTCATGATTCAAACATCAGTTTCTTATTCACAAGTAAACAATATAAGCAAAAACAATTATATCAGCCCAGCTTAAGCTTGACCTTTACCAACAGACATACTGTTCTGCTGCCTCAAGGTGTTAATTAGATTTTTCTATATTTAAATACGGTCATGGTAATTTAAGCTTAAATCAGATCATTTCATTTTAAGATTAATTTTCTTTTGACATACACAGTATCTGCCTGAGCTCATAGACTACCTAAACTTAAAAAATGAAAAATAAAATGTATCCTGGTTGAGTTCATTAAGATGTGTACATGGACACTACAAAGGATAGACAACCCACAACTAATCCCAAGTAATCAACCAACCTATTAAGCCCCAAATATTAAAAAAGTGTAAAAAAATGAAATAAAAACTGACTAGCAAATCTCACTGTAAGATTATGAAGCTAGACAACAGCAACCGCACCAGAATGTATTTGGAATATTTTGGGTTTTAACTGTGGTCAATTGTGTAAATAAGGTTATTAACGTTTGTTTCTCAGTGGACAAGAGCTGCTCATATATTGGCAGGCAGAGGATGTCTGAGGCAACAAGTGTCCCTAATGAACATTTCAGAAATAAAATAAACATGGATTACAACCCATTACTGTCATTTTCAAGCATTAGCCTTCATATTGTATTGTGATACTTGGGGTGGAGTACTTGGGCTTTCTCTCTCTTTCTCTCAGAAGGATACATGTTACAGGTATAAGTTTGTAATGGCCAATTTGTGAATGGATTTGTTCTTTTTATTTGTGAGAATGAAAAAATCAATTCAGTGGAGAGCAACAGGAGGTCTGTAGGGTGTGCATGATGTGAACATGTTTTGTTTCGCTAGAAGGGACACCTGCAAGTAACATTTATTTCTTTCATAATTCTTGTTTACTTCTATTCGAGGTTAAACAGAATTTTTAAACAACAACACTGTAATAACCTTAAAAAGTTATAATAACTAGCTTACGAAAAGTACAATTATAAAGAAAAGTAAGAAAAAACAAACTAAGGAAATACTCTTCTTCAGGGCACTGCAACCCAATATTAACATGAAATAGTGAGGAAAATACTCATATATACTGTAAATATGAATATCTCACACCACACATCAAAAACAAAGTACTACCTACTATATAAGGACAGTAGCTCACAAGAGTAAATCCATAAATCAATCAAAAATGAAGGCTGTATAAAAATAAACAATAATCATAAATCAATAAAACCAAATGTGTAGGCCATAAAGGAAGAAACTATGTAACAAGAGATAAATATTACCTCACTAATGTATAAATAAATAATGACAAAATCTTGACTGAAGGACATGTACCTGGATGTAGAAAAACCTAACAGAACACACACTTAATAAAATAGACCACAGGACCAGCAATTATATACAGAGCGTAAAAAATGTATTCAATTTTACAACCTTTAACTCAATTTATTGACTTTCATATTTCACTGTGTCACTGTCTCATTCTTATGTTTGAGAATCTGCACACTTCATATGACTTTTCTGTGGTTGTTCCTGCTTAAGAGGCATATTTTGAGATTTTAAAAATTACATTACGTTTTCTCCATTTTTGGGTCTGGTTAGACTGAAGCCTGCTGTTAATAGTTGTAGTAAACTGAATGTGCGGAGCCTGTTCTGGGTGGATAATGGCCCTGGCCTGTGTTTGTGGCATTTCTGGAGGCCTTAACCACCTCTTTTGTCATGTCTAAGACTCCTAATTATAACATTACCCACGAATGAGGCACATGATTCTCGTTCATATGTGAACTGAATCAGTACCTGTAAAGGGGATGCATAATTGTTGTCAAAAATTGTTGTGCCTTGTGCCTAGAAACAGGACAAGATTATACAATATGAATTATCAACATGTTTAATATATGATTTACTCTATATAACATTTTTGAATTATTTAACTATGTAGTTTGCATTTCAATCAAAAAGATTAAAGGTTTTTTTTTTGTTTTTCCCTACTGCCACCAGCTCAAATTTAATCAATGAATCAATAAAGTGAATCAACCTGCCCATTACTGCCAGTTTAACAGCTAGTTTTCATATTGTTTAGATTTTTCTTGAGTGCTGGATATCTATTCATATCTGAAAGGTATTCCTAGGCCACAAACAACTATGTTGGCCACTAGTTATAGGTCATAGTGTCATTATTGTCACATGTAGCGAGCACAATTAAATTCTTACTTGCATGTGCTAATCAACAAGGAACATCTACTTTTATGGCAAGCTGAATTAACATTTAGAGATATCTCAAAATGGATTTTAAGATATCTGGAAATGCATTTTAGATATCTCAAATTGAATTACAGATATCTAAAAATGCATCTATTTTAAGATATCTAAAAAGCATTTTATGATATCTTAAATAGATTTCAAGATATCTTGAAATGATATGCTGTACATTTTGAAATATCTGAAATGCATTTTAAGATATCTTGTCCTCTTGATGTGCTTTGGACGTGCTCTGTCTCTGGGTATGTCAGAGGACTGGGACTGCATGAAGTGGGTTTTAGCCTCACCTGGGGAGGCAAAAAGGGAGGGTGGGGGGTTAAGGGGGGAAGAGAAAGAGAGCAGGCTTGATCTATACCTAATCTATCATCTCAATCTTTATAATTATAACTATCAACGTAATAATAAGCTGCATGGCAACAACTCTTGGGGGAATAGGAAATTAAGACCTAAACTATTTCACTTCCAGTTAAGACTATAATATGACACCAAAAACTCAGAATCAGTGTCTCCATGATGGGACAGTTAACTTCGTAAGCTGGAATGTTAAAGGCCTGAATCACGAATTAAAGAGAAAGAAAGTACTTTCTCACCTAACAGGTCTAAATGCTAAAATAGTATTTTTACAGGAAACCCACTTACTAAGTAAGGATCAGTTCCGGCTGCAAAAAGACTGGACTGGCCAAATGTTCCATTCTAGTTTTACAAAGAAAACTAGAGGGGTGGGAATTCTCATACATAGAACAGTACCATTTGTAGCATCAGATGTAGTATTGGATCCTGAAGGGAGATATGTGATGGTCATGGGAGACTTATCTAACTGTAAAATGATTTTGATAAATGTTTATGCACCTAATGTTGATGATAAGGAATTTATACAAAATTTATTTGCATCCATTCCCAATCTGAACACTCATAAACTTATAATGGCTGGGGACTTTAATTGTGTTCTAAATCCACTTTTAGATAAGACTTCCTCCACAGGGGGAACGGCAACTAACACCGCAAAGATAATTACAAAGTTTATAACTGATCACAACTTATCAGATCCCTGGAGGTTTTTAAACCCATATTCAAGAACATATTCTTTCTACTCACCAGTACATCATTGCTACTCAAGGATTGATTACTTCTTTATAGATAATAACTTCTTGCCTAAGATTAAATCTTGTAAATACGATGCTATTGTTATTTCAGACCATGCTCCGATGATCTTGGAGCTGAAATTACTAAGCCCCATACACTCACCCCGCAGATGGCGTCTCAATCCGCTTCTATTAGCTGACGAGAATTGTACTGAATTTATATCCAAACAAATTGAATTCTTTCTAGAGACAAATACATCCCCTGAGATCTCTGCAGGAATACTCTGGGAAACTCTTAAGGCCTTCTTAAGAGGACAGATTATCTCATATCTTTCCCACAGAAATAAATCCGAGCGAAGAAAGTAGCAGAGATAAAAGCGAAATTACTAAAATAGATGAAGAACATGCCAGACTACCAAGCGAGACTCTACATAAGAGGAGGCAGGCTCTACATTCAGAATTAAACCTCTTGACAACTAAAGAAACCGAACAACTAATTTACAAATCCAGACATCATTATTATGAACATGGAGAAAGCTAATAAGCTTTTAGCGCAACAAATTCACAAGCAAGATGTGCATACGCAATCTCGGTAATTACTAACACGAACGGAGATAAAATCATCGAACACAAAAATATAATGTACACTTTTAGAGACTACTATAAATCCCTATATACTACTGAGTTTAAAGAAGACAATATACAATCTAATGCATTTCTGGATAAATTACAGATACCACAAATTGACGCTATTAGTGTGGAGGAGCTCGATAAACCTCTGTCATTATCAGAATTACTGGATGCTATAAAGTCACTCCAAGGTGGAAAAGCAGCAGGCCCTGACGGCTACCCTGCAGAGTTTTACAAGAAATTCTCCGCTCAGCTAGCTCCCCTCCTATTAGCAACATTTACAGAAGCCAGAGATAACCAATCTCTTCCACAAACCTTTCGCCAAGCACTAATCACTGTCTTTCCAAAACAAAATAAGGACTTATTACAATGTGCATCATACAGACCAATTTCACTTCTGAATAACGACGTTAAAATACTCTCTAAAATCATAGCTAGAAGGATGGAGAAAGTGCTCCCCTCAGTAATATCACAAGACCAAACTGGATTTATTAGGGGCCGACACTTATCTTCAAATCTTCGACGCCTGTTTAATGTAATATACTCACCAACTAAATCAAACACCCCAGAAATATTATTATCATTGGATGCAGAAAAAGCATTCGACATGATTGAATGGAAATACCTTTTACTATTTTGGAGAAGTTTGGGTTTGGCCCGAACATTTGTGCATGGATTAAATTACTGTATACTAACCCAGAAGCTTCAGTTTGCATCAATAACATTTGCTCAGACTACTTTAAACTAGAGCGTGGCACAAGACAAGGATGCCCTTTGTCACCACTGCTGTTTGCAATTGCCATTGAACCACTGGCAATACATTGTCGAAATACTGATCAGATAAAGGGGATTAGCAGAGAAGGACTGGAACAGAAAATCTCATTATATGCAGATGACATGGTACTGTATATATCGGACCCAGAAAATTCTGTGCCTGCAGTCTTAGCAGCACTCACAGAATTTCAAAAGCTCTCTGGTCTCAGAATTAATCTGAATAAAAGTGTACTCTTTCCGTGAATTCGCAAGCATATAATATTAGATTAGACACCCTTCCTTTTATCATTGCAGAACAGTTTAAATACCTCGGGGTAAACATCACAAGTAAACATAAAGCTCTTTATCAACAAAATTTATGCGTCTGCATGGAAAAAATTAAACAAGACTTGCATAGATGGTCAACCCTTCATCTCACACTAGCTGGAAGAATTAACACTGTTAAGATGAATATTCTTCCTAAGCTCCTTTTTATTTCAAAACATACCAATATACATTAATAAATCGTTCTTTAAGCAATTAGATTCAACAATAACCTCATTTATTTGGAATTCTAAACATCCACGCATCAAAAGAGCGACCCTACAAAGACAAAAGGCAGAAGGCGGCATGGCTCTACCTAACTTCCAGTTTTATTACTGGGCAAATATACAGTCGATAAGAACCTGGACACAAATAGAAGAACATACACAGGCATGGACCGCAATAGAAGTAAAATCCTGCAGTACTTCTTTGTATTCCTTGCTTTGTGCTCCAATAAACACACGTTATCGGCAATACACTAATAACCCAATTGTGCTCCACTCACTTAGAATCTGGAACCAATGTAGAAAGCATTTTAAGACGGAGAAGCTTCTTTCTGTGGCACCCTGCAAAAGAACCACCTCTTTCAACCCTCACAAACATATGCAGTTTTAATATCTGGAAAAATTTGGAATTAACTTGCTTAGAGATCTTTCTATAGACAACGTCTTTGCATCCTATGAACAATTACATTCCAAATTTAACATTCCAGCTACAAATTTCTTTCACTATCTTCAAATCAGGAACTTTGTTAAACAGAACCTTCCAGATTTTCCTCATCTTGCACCCTCATCCACGCTGGAAAAATTATTGCTCAATTTCAAGGAGTTAGACTCCATCTCTACAATATATAAAATCCTTTTACAATCCCTTCCTTTCAAAGATCCAAGAGGACACTGGGAAAATGACCTCTCAATTAATATATCAGAAAAGGAGTGGAAAGTAGCAATGCAGAGAATTCACTCAAGCTCCATATGCAAAGCATACAATTATACAACTCAAAATTATATATCGAGCACATCTGTCTCACTAAAACTCTCAAAATGTTTCCAGGGCATGATCCAACCTGTGAACGCTGCAAAAGCCCCAGCCTCACTAGGTCACATGTTCTGGGCCTGCACCAAATTAACATTATTCTGGACAAAAATTTTTAATTACCTCTCAGACAGTCTTGGACTCACAATCCCTCCTAACCCATTAACAGCTGTGTTTGGGGTTCTTCCAGAGGGTCTTAAAGTGGAGAAAGACAAACAAATTGTGATTGCATTCACTACACTGTTGGCACGCAGACTTATTCTGATAAACTGGAAGAACCCAAACTCTCCTCTTTTAAGTCAGTGGGAAACTGATGTGTTATATTATTTAAAATTGGAAGAAATCAAATACTCAGTTAGAGGATCTGTGCAGACTTTTTCAAAACATGGCAGGATCTAATCAGTAATATTTTGAAATGATTTATAAAGCACAGAGAATTTGTTGATTTAGGTATTTTTAAAAGCCTTAAATTTTACACCGTTTGGCTTGCTCTCTCTCTCAAGGGTGGGGATCGATCTGTTCTTAGCATAATTCTTTTTTTTTTTTTGTAAAAATTGATTGCTATGTATTGATTGTAATAAAATTAATAAAATAAAAAAAATAAAAAAAAAAAAAGATATCTTGTCCTGTGCATTTTGAGATATCGCAAATACATTTTGAGATACTGTAATCCCTCGCTATATCGCGTTTCGACTTTCGCGGCTTCACTCTATTGCGGATTTTAAATGTAAGCACATCTAAATATATATCACGGATTTTTCGCTGGTTCGCTGCTTTCTGCAGACAATGGGTCTTTTAATTTATGGTACATGCTTCCTCAGTGTGTTTGCCCAGTTGATTTCATACAAGGGACGCTATTGGCGGATGGCTTAGAAGCTACCCAATCAGAGCATGCATTACATATTAACTAAAACTCCTCAATGATATAACATATGCTTCCCGCGCGGTGCTTGAGATTGTTTGCTTCTCTCTATCTTTCTCACTCTCTCTGCCTGACGGAGGGGGTGTGAGCAGAGGGGCTGTTTGCACAGAGGACACGGACGCTCCTCTACAAAATGCCGCTTTATCGCAGTGCTTCTGTATACTTAAATGCACATATTGATTTTTTGATTGTTTGCTTTTCTTAGCGAGTGCTCTCTCTGAAATTCTCTGCTCCTGATGGCGCTCCTTTGAAGATAAGATACGTTTGCATTCTTTTAACTGTGAGAAAGAACTGTCATCTCTGTCTTGTAATGTAGCACAGTTTAAACGTTTGACTAAAGGGTGTTATTTCATGTCTAGAGAGCTCTAATAATGTTAACAGGGTGGGAGTATAAGGGCTTAAAATATATAAAAATAACCATACAAACATATGGTTTCTACTTTGCGGATTTTCACCTATCGCGGGGGGGTCTGGAACACAACCCCCGCGATCGAGGAGGGATTACTGTATCTTAAAATAACTTCCTGTGCATTTCAAGATATCTCAAATACATTTTGAGATATCTCGAAATCACTTCCTGCAACATTTCCTATTCTTTCAATGGGACTTCCTATCTATTTCGAGATATCTCAAAATGAATTTGAGATATCCTGAAATGCACAGGAAGTTATTTTAAGATATCTGAAAATGTATTTGTGATATCTTAAAATGTGCAGGAAGTTATGTTGAGATATCTGAAAATGCATTTCAGATATCTCAAAATAAATTTGAGATATCTTAAAATGATTGGGAAGTTATTTTAGGATATCTCAAAAAATAATTAAGATATCTCAAAAAACATTTAAGATAACTTAAAATTCATGGTTGTTTGAGATATCTAAAATACATTTTTAGATATCTCAAATTAATTTCATGATATCTTAAAATGGGTCTCTGCTCCATTTCAGATATCTAACAATGTATTTCAAGATATCTCCAATTGTATTTCAAGATATCTAAAATGCATTTTAAGATATCTTTAAAAGGACACTCAATTATTTCAAGATATCTCAATACCATTTTCAGATATCTACAATACAATTTAAGATATCTGAAATACATTTCCAGATATCTCAAAACAGCTTCCTGTCCTTTTTCAGATATCTCAGATACATTTTCAGATATCTCAACATCACTTCCTGCTCATTTCAAGATATCTCAAATACATTTGAAGATATCTTATAATAAACAAGAAGTCCCATTGAAATAATACGCAGTTTTACAGGAAATGATTTTGAGATATCTTGAAATGCATTTCAGATATCTTAAAATGCATGAAAGGTCAATTTAAGATATCTGAAAATTCATTTGAGATATCTTGAAAAACAGACACAATTATTTTGAGATATTTGAAAATGTATTTGAGATATCTTGAAATGCATTTGAGATATCTCAAAATGTATTGAAGATATCATAAAATGTGCAGGAAATTATTTTAAGATATCTCAAAGCGAGTTTCAGATATCTTAACAAGAAAATTACATTTTAAGATAGCTCAAATTTATTTTGAGATTATCTCTAAATGTTAATTCGGCTTGCCATATACTTTGAAACTTCTGAGTAACTTACCTGATCAAGTGTCCAGATTTTCTCTCTGCATTATAAATAACTAGAGGAGATTTATTAGTGCCTGTTGTTTATCTGGGGAAAACACATAATGGCACTATCATTTTTAAAACATGCATATAACTAAATCTGTGTGTTATGTATTTCGGTATGTCAATGCATGATGTCAGGATTTCGCCACAGGTTCTGCCTGGCACTACCAGGCATCCATAATTACTCTGCCATCACTAGACATTTACTTCAACACGAATAACTGCTTTATTTAAGAAGGCTTTTAACGCTCTATTGTTACCACTTCTTTGAATGAAAACCTTCAGGTGTCTCTAAATTTGCTTGTAATGCCCTCATGAGCATTACATTTTTTTTTTCATATCAAACTCATTTATGGCAGCATTTAATGACAATATTGTAAGCTGGAGGGGTAATCGCACCCCAAGAGGACAAAGACACCCCTGGGAATACCCCTGAAAAACAGACTACCCTCATATTGCTCCTTACCTTCTCACTTGCGCTATAACGCGTAATACAAGCCTCACGCGATACTCCGCTAACTTAAAAGCCTTGTGCAGCACCTGTCGTTTTTTTTATCTCTCTCTCTCTCTCTCTGCTCCTAGCGGAACTGTCATCTCTGACTTGTCATGGAGCACGTTTAAGCTCATGTGTTTGTAGTCTTTGAATAAAAATCCTTCTTGTTTCTACGACCTCCTGTGTCTCTGTGCAAATCTGTGACCCAAGCATGACAATATAAACCTTTATGTCCTATTTACATTTACGATCTCCTCAGTCTGTCAGTGGAGTAGGGCAGTGACAGCAGTCTGTCGCTGAAGCTGCTTCTCTGTCTGGAGATGATACTGTTCAGTGGTTTCAGTTGATTCTCCATGATTGAAAGGAGCCTGCTCAGCGCCTGTTGCTCTGCCACGGATGTCAAACTGTCCAGCTCCATGCCTACAACTGAGGCTGCCTTCCTCACCAGTTTGTCCAGGCATGAGGCGTCCTTCTTCTTTATGCTGCCTCCCCAGCACACCACTGCGTACAAGAGGGCACTCACCACAACCGTCTGATAGAACATCTGCAGCATCTTATTGCTGATGTTTAAAGACGCCAGCCTTCTAAGGTAGTATAGTCGGTTCTGTCCTCTCTTGCACAGAGCATCAGTATTGGCAGTCCAGCCCAATTTATCATCCAACTGCACTCCCAGGTATTTATAGGTCTGCACCCACAGTCACCTCTGATGATCACAGGGTCCATGAGGGGCCTGGTCCTCCTAAAATCCACCACTAGCTCCTTGGTTTTGCTAGTGTTCAGTTGTAGGTGGTTTGAGTCTCACCATTTAACAAAGTCCTTGATTAGGTTCCTATACTCCTCTTTCTGCCCACTCCTGATGCAGCCCACGATAGCAGTGTCATCAGCGAACTTTTGCATGTGGCAGGACTCCGAGTTGTATTGGAAGTCCGATGTATATAGGCTGAACAGGACCAGAGAAAGTACAGTCCCCTGCGACGCTCCTGTGTTGCTGACCACAATGTCCAACCTGCCATTGCCGAGACGCACATACTGAGGTCTGTCTGTAAGATAGTCCACGATTCATGCCACCAGGTATCAATCTACTCCCATCTGTGTCAGCCTTTCCCTAAGGAGCAGAGGTTGGATGGCGTTGAAGGAGCTAGAAAAGTCCAGAAACATAATTCTTACAACACCACTGCCTCTGTCCAAGTGGGAGAGGGATCAGTGTAGCATATAGATGATGGCATCCTCAGCTCCCAACTTCTCCTAGTATGTGAACTGCAGAGGGTCGGAGGCGTGGCGGACCTGTGGCCTCAGGTGGTGAAGCAGTAACCGCTCCATGGTCTTCATCACATGTGACATCAGAGCCACAGGCTGGAAGTCATTCAGGTCACTAGGACGTGATATCTTTGGGACTGGAGTGATGCAAGATGTTTAACAAAGCCTCGGGACTCTCCCCTGTTCCAGGCTCAGGTTGAAGATGTGCTGTAGAGGCCTCCCCAGCTACAATGCACAGGCCTTCAGCAGTCGTGGCGATACACCATCTGGACCCGCTGCTTTGCTGGCACGAAGTCTCCTCAGCTCTCTGCTTAACTGGGCTGCTATAATTGTTATTGATTGGCTTCTGCGTTCTCCTTTGATAAAAGAGTTGAATTAGGAAAATTTGCAAGTTAAATAAAATGTAAAGATTTATATGAATTACTAACTGGATAGTCACATTATCCCCAACTATTGTTTTTTTCCTTAATTCTGTCAGGTAATTCTGGCATTTCCTTACAAACAATGTGTAACCTATACGTGGTATTTTTCTCTGCAATTAATTTCTACAGCTTTAGAATGCAGAAAATCCAGAACCATGCTACATTTTAGAAATGTAATATTCATTGCATTCTTAAGTAATTATTTTAATATGACATTAATGTTAACCTCAGAAACATAGAATTATGATAGTTATTAATATGTAAATGCTATTCTATTATAGATGTCCTATAATTAAATGCAATTTCTCTATTTTTGGACATACATATAAAAACAAACATTTTACAACAACCCTCAATAATAAACAACTTGTGCTTTCATCAGTTTTAGTCAAGAATTTAAATCTGTTGTGTTCATTAATAAGACTGTTTCCATTCAATGCACTGAAATTGAACTTTTACCATCCAGAATATTTGTGTAATATTTTTACTCCTTATTGGGAATTGAAAGATTTAAAAATGCTAATGGATTATTATTGTATGTATAAAGGCACTACAAAAGATGCACTCTAAAGTCACTTAACTGGACTGAATCATACTGCTGTCTCCAGTGTTTCATCTACTAGCTTTTTCTAGGCAGTGTGTCCTAGTGGTTAAGGAAATGAACTGTTCAAGCTCCACAACTTTAGACCTCTGACACAGTGCAAGTTATTAGCCTGGTATACAGTATCTCCAATTACACACTGAATAGAAACTGTTGTACTATGCATGTGTAATTTAATAATAAACTTATTTTCTGACTCTTGCCTTTTCCATTGTTTAGTTCCTTATCTGCTGATTTTTGCTGGACTTTGCAGGGTAAATATGTTGCCTGTGCTTTCTGGCTCCTGTGTTAATTAATAAGGGTTACAGAATAAATTACATTTGTTTCTGCCATCCACACATTTCATTGAATCTTCCTCTTAAACAATAACGTTAAGTACTATTTTCCTTTCTCTCTCTGGAATAAGTCCCCTCTACCCATTTATCGGCAAAAGTGCTGCCTGAGGAATGGGATTTTCAATAAAGGGGTGAATGTGAGGCTTACTTGGCAACATAAGCCAGGTGCTTAATTTATTTTTTAATTTATTTTTATGGATTTATTTATTCATTTTTGTTGTTCTCTGAGAACTGTTGGTGCTCACTTGCTGCCTCCTGGAGTGTTCCTCAGTTTAATCAGACAGTGGCATGTGACATAGCAGCCACTGATATTTAAAAGAGGCAATCTAAAACAAGTTAAGTTGTCCACTTTCCTAATCTCTTTAATAGAGCAAACGGACTTTATGTTTGTGCCATCTTTACTATGGTTTTCCAGAGTTTTAATGTTTTTTGATTGCTCATACTGCTTATCTTTTGCTTACCTTTTACCTCAAATTTTGCTTTTCTTTCAGTACTGTACAAAAATTGTAGGTACTTGTATAAAACTGCCAAGAATATGTTTTATTAATTAATAAATCTCCTAGAAAGTGCAAAAAATAGAAGAAAAAAAAACATTAATTAAATACATTTTCTTAGGTCCACTTGCATACTGTTTCTTAAGGTCCAAATGTAGTAAGTTGTTTTAAGCACCTTGGAGAACTTGAAGTGAAGACTTTTGCTGTCTTATTTGTTTCTTTCTCTGAAAGCAATTCCAGGCTTTGTGGGGGCTGTAACATTTGCTGCTGGATTCCCCATTCCTCTTTTTGCTGCAGATAGTTTATGATTTTGGTTGTGTAGATAGATAGATAGATAGATAGATAGATAGATAGATAGATAGATAGATAGATAGATAGATAGATAGATAGATAGATAGATATTTTGTGTAAACCAGACACCTCCCTGATGGTATTACATGATGGATAACAATATGTCCAAACAGTGAAGGGGTTATCAGTTTTGATGAAACAACTAACTGTATTTGCACAAATGCACCCCAAACCTGCTGAAATCTGCATCATGTTGCACGGTTGCCTGTAGACATTTATCCATTTGCTGTTCTCCAGCCCTTCGGCAGACAGAATGCCTTCTGTTAGAGTCAAAATTTCATCAGTCCAGAGCACCTTCTGCCATTTTCCTGCACCTCAGTCATTGTGTTTTTATATATGGGTGAGTTATTTGGCTTATTTTCACCTTGGAGGAATGGCCTTTTGTCACAACTCTTCCATGAAAACCAGTTTAGACAAGACTTCTCTGGTCTATGGATGGGTTTAACCAAGGTCACAGTGCTTTCTGACAGTTATGTGCTCTTCTGATTTCAAAGTGAATTAAAGTTGATGCATTTCTATTTTGCTGCACTCTGTTTACATAAATGAGCACAGAGTTTCCCATCTTCAGATTGCTTGTGCGTGCTTTTGCAGAAGAGCTTGGGCAGCACATCTAGGAATACTTGTCTGCCTCAAAATTTCTGCTTGGTTGAAATGTTATGATGCAGGATGACCATCTATTGTCGCTATTCTTACTTTTGCCATGGTGTAAGATCTACAGGTTTAATTGGCACATCTGCAGCTTTGCTTTTTTTGTATGGTTGCCCCTTGCCAGTTTTATTACCTCTACACAGATGTTTCTGTTCAGTTAATAACTTTAGTTCCCCATACACATGATGTGATCATTAGCACTGGTGTGTTATATTTGTTTACTCAAACACTTGATTGTAAGCCTGCATTTTTTTGTAATTCAAAGTGGTCCATTGATATGTTCTTTCTTTAAGAACATAACGGTATGTTATTGTATTTCTTCATTATTTGCAGAAGAAATGTTTGTTACTCTAAAGTATGCTGTTTTCTTATGACACACTAATCCAGCATACAGAAAATAACTGTTTGAGAAAAAAATTGTGACCTATCTAAAGCGCCTAAAACGTTTCCACTTTTTTATTGTTTGCTTCTTCTATTTTGTCCTGATATTTTCATAAAGTGTTTATCTGCTTTTGGAAGTACGTTTGTGTTAGAAACATATCGTGTGTGATAGAATTGGAAGGGTGAAGAAGAGCCATTCAGGTCACTTTGTAGAGCACCTGTTAGCTTTTCCCTGACAAGGTGTGAGTTAGGGCTTGCTAATGTCACCACTGACACTACAAACAAATAAAGTGCAGCAGCTTTAATAGAGAGAGTGAAACCCTGCCTCAGGATAAGTTGATGAAAATACAAAGTGACACTATGAACCTGTAATGGAAAAGACCGCTTCAGAAAATTGATATGTACCAAGATTGCAATGAATATTCTCTATTTTGTAGTGTGAATTTAAAGAAAAAAATGATGATAAAAATCACTTATTTAAGATGTTTTCCTGTGATTAGTAAGAGCTATTATCTTAAAAATAAGTGGAAGCTAAGCCACAGTGAAATTGCTGAAATCTAACATTACTCATTATTTAGTATGTTTTAGCAAATGTATTTTTGCTATCCAGGGTTAGGATATAATTCACTTAGGAAGTTACACATTTGTCTGCTTAAGGCATGTATGCAATCAGAAATAATTGCTGTGCTTGGAGGAATTTAGTAAGTTCTTGGAAACACCACTATCTCCTCTACTCTGCTGAACTTAATTTTTAGTTTACATAACATGCATGGTTTTATAGTGAACATTTTGGCTATTTGAAATGCTTCTGCATGTGTCATTGTATATTAAAAGCTGTGATTTTTAGAATATGGATTTTCACAGAAGCTGCATCATGCCTCACACTGAATTAGATCTGTTGACATATTTCCTGGTTGACATTGTTTGCTTACAAGATTGATCACTTGAAACCCATTTTACCTTAACTACATTAGCATTTAGTTTTTCCTTATCATTTTCCAGGTTTTTGTTTAGCTTTTTTGCTTTCTTATGGCTTCTTCACCACCAGCTTTTTTTCCTGTTTTATAATTAAAGCAACACACCTAGTAACCTTAATCTTGTCATATTGGAAAAACACCACTGATCTCAGATGATCTCAATTTCTGAACCAAAGGGTAAAATTCAAAACATTATGTAATCCGGTTTCTATTATTAATTGACTAGCTGTCCCCTGCAGCTCTGTCAGCGTAGTAGTAAAACAGGACAAACTTTAAAAATCAAGAAACAAACAGGTATCACTACTTAAGTAAAGGCAAGGTACGCTCCAACACATTCCAAGAGGCAGACCAACTCAAACGGAGGCTGGTACATGAGTGAGGATGGATCCGCTCAGGTCCCTACTCCTGAGGTCCTGCTTCCCCCTCCTCTTGGCCCACAGCCTCTGTCTTAAATTAGCAGGATTAATTTGCTCCTGAAAGCAAACTATGATAATGTGATGAGAGAACTTGCAAAATCAACCGGAATGTTCAAGGATAAAAAAAAAAACCTGATCTAAATCCATTAAGTATTTCTCTCGTGAAAACTGGACAGACATTTAGACAGACACACAAACCCACATTGGGTTTTATATAGAGATTAGATATACATCTTAAAGTCCAACAAAAATAAATTATGTCTAGCTACCAGTTACGCTCAAATATAGGCAGAAAATGGATTAACCATTAAAGATAAAGAACAGGATATGGTACGAGAGATAGCACATCCTGTTATGGCAGGTTCCAGTCTCTCTTGTATGACTTTCCATTTGGCCATAGATACCTTTACAGTAAACAGTGTGAAAGACAATGTATATAGAGATTTGACATTAGCATTCATAAGAAGGTAGTTCAAAACACAAACAATAGATTAAAAGTTGATACGAGATAGAAGGAAATTAGAAAAGAAAAGCTGATATGAGATAGAAGGAAATAAGTAAAGAATTAATAAGCTATTCTGTTTTTTTCTGTATTACATTACAACCTTGCAATCTTGGGAACAAGTAGCTAGTAAACGGAGAATATTTGACTCACATGAGTTATCTAATGACTAGTTAAGTGCTGGTAAGTCATAATCTACTAGGAGCTGTGTGCAGCTACAAATATGGCTTCTCTGAAAACATGACATAACAGCAAATCAAAAAGTTAATAACTCTTTGATAGGTTTTGAATCTCCACCTCTTATATCATAATAGAACTGTGTGGTACATCTTATTGACAGGTTTATTTGTTGTTAATGGGAGAAATAAACAATGTTTCAAGGGCTAGGCTAATAGAATAGTTAGGCAAGTTTCATTAGTCAGTATTACAGAAGGTCTTTAGAATATCTTACTAAAATAATTAAGTCAAAACAATAAAAAATCAAAAGCAAAATTTATTTCCTAAAAATTTATTTTTATTGATCCAACACCAGAGTCTCATGGGGAATTCCCTTGAATCAATTTAAAGCTCAGACACTTGTTTAATGTAGGTGGTCATCTTATATATCATGGCCTTCATGATGTCATGAGTCACATGGCATGTGCATCACATGCCTAACAGTTTACTAGCATTATAACAACCAAACATATAAAAAGGCAGTGCCTAGAAAATATAGAAACACAAAATGGCAGCACCCATAAAAAGGAAATAAATGAAATGGCGATGCAATTACACCATTGTGATAAAATATACAAAGAACCAAAAGTAAAAATTTCAAACATCCATCCATCCATTATCGAACTCGCCAATCCAAGCCAACACAGGGCGCAAGGCAGGAAACAAACCCCGGGCAGGGCGCCAGCCCACCTCAGGGCACACACACACACACCCACACCCACACTAGGGACAATTTAGGATCGCCAATCCACCTAACCTGCATGTCTTTGGACTGTGGGAGGAAACCCACGCAGACACGGGGAGAACATGCAAACAATTTCAAACATTCAACTCACAAAATAAAATAAACCAAAGTCATTACTTATGAATTCTGGAAACTATCTTGAACCAGCACTTCTTTGCTTGCCTTTTTCTTATATTTGAATTTTTAAAAAGTATATTTTACACATAGTTGATTTTATCAGTTACTGATTTGGAAGGCACCAGCATCCTTTAAGGTATATCTTTAGGTGTGACTCCAGTTCTTTGCACAAATCAATATAAAGTTCTCCATTTACATATGTGAAAGAAGGGAGTAAGAAGGAGAATATTTTTTGACCAAAACAGTTTATTAATGTACTTCAACTTGTTTGGTGAATAAAATGCATTTAATAATGGGGATATCCTTCAGGAAATCTGTGCGCTTTTCAAACACTTCATCACCAAGTCAGAAAAGGAAGATACAGTAAATAGCTTTTTCCTGCGTGAGCGCATTTCAATTCTGGTATAATACTGTTAATTTATGTTTTTTTCTTTTTCAATCTTCATTCTTTACAATTATCAGAGTTTACTGCAACAAGCAAAAATCACTTCATTTTCATAATTTTAAGTATAAGTGCTCAGACAGAAGTATGAATGTTGAGTGATATGTAGCTCTGGCTGCTGTCCTTGCTGTGAATTTGACTCTCACCTTCAGGAGTTTAGGTGCTACGTGACAGATTTTGCAATTTTTTCATTCCCTTTTGCTGTCGATGTGGACAGTGTTACAGATGTCTTGTGGCTGAAAGTAACTGAACTCCAGTGCAATTGTGCACTTAAAAATGAGCTTATCAAAATTTCTTTTCTTCATTTCTACAACCAGTACATTATTTAGGATTTGTTCCCAAGGCTTTGGAAGTGTGGTATTGACAGGGCAACATTATTTGGTAGCACATAGAGTTGTAAGCAAGTCTTTTCAGAAATTAAAATCAATAAAAGCACTCCAATAAACACACGTTATCGGCAATATACTAATAACCCAATTGTGCACCACTCACTTACAGTAGAATCTGGAACCAATGTAGAAAGCATTTTAAGACGGAGAAGCTTCTATCTGTGGTACCTCTGCAAGAGAACCACCTCTTTCAACCTTCGCAAACATATGCAGTTTTTAATATCTGGAAAAAATTTTCTTTATATAGACAACGTCTTTGCATCCTATGAAAAATTACATTCCAAATTTAACATTCCAGCTACACATTTCTTTCACTATCTTCAAATCAGGAACTTTGTTAAACAGAACCTTCCAGATTTTCCCCATCTTGCACCCTCATCCATGCTGGAAAAAATATTGCTCAATCTCAAGGACTCAGACACCATCTCTACAATATATAAAATCATTTTACAATCCCTCCCTTTCAAAGATCCAATAGGACACTGGGAAAAAGATCTCTCAATTAATATATTAGAAAAGGAGTGGAAAGTAGCAATGCAGAGAATTCACTCGAGCTCCATATGCGCAAAGCATACAATTATACAACTCAAAATTATATATCGAGCACATCTGCCTCGACTAAAACTCTCCAAAATGTTTCCAGGGCATGATCCAACCTGCGAACGCTGCAACCTAGTCCCAGCCTCACTGGGTCACATGTTCTGGGCCTGCACCAAATTAACATTATTCTGGACAAACATTTTTAATTACCTTTCAGACAGCCTTGGTCTCACAATCTCTCCTAACCCATTAACAGCTGTGTTTGGTGTTCTTCCAGATGGGTTTAAAGTGGAGAAAGACAAACAAATTGTGATTGCATTCACTACACTGTTGGCACGCAGACTTTTTCTGATAAACTGGAAGAACCCAAACTCTCCTCTTTTAAGTCAGTGGGAAACTGATGTGTTATACTATTTGAAATTGGAAAAAATCAAATACTCAGTTGGAGGATCCGTACAGACTTTTTCAAAACATGGCAGGATCTAATCAGTAATATTTTAAAATAAGCTCATAAAGCACAGAGAATTTATTAATTTAGGTATGTTTACAAGCCTTAAATTTCACGCCGTTTGGCTTGCTCTCTCTCAGGGGTGGGCATCGATTTGTTCTTAACTTAATTTTTCTTTTTGTAAAAACTTGATTGATTTGTATGGATTGCAATAAAATTAATAATAAAAAAAAATGTATAAAAGCAAGTATATAGGTGAACTAACAGATAAAAGTCTTTACAATGAATTAATTGTTGTGATGAAAAGATTTGCAATTGATATTAACAGAAGCAAGCAGTTTCATTTTCATGACTAGAACAATGCCATAGTGAAATAAATGAGCTTTAAAACTGCTCTCTTATTGGCGTTTGAGCATTACAGTTAATAGTTTTTAATTAAAAAAAGTTTTATAAGTAAGCCATTTCTTGGAAGCAATATTTTTAAAATTACTATTTGTCATTAACACATATGCATTATGACTTGAGTTCATATGGTTTTTTATATATAAATGGCCTGTATTTGATATAGCGCCTAACTAGAGTTCAAGAACCCCCCTAGGCGCTTTACAACACAACAGTCATTCACCCATTCATACGCTGGTGATGATAAGCTACTATGTAGCCACAGCTGCCCTGGGGCACACTGACAGAAGTGAGGCTGCCGAACACACTGGCGCCACCAATCCTTCCGACCACCACCAGCAGGCAAGGTAGGTTAAGTGTCTTGCCCAAGGACACAACAGCTGCACTCTCATGCCAGAAGCCAGGATCGAACCTACGACCCTCCGATTGCTGGACAACCCGCTCTACCGACTGAGCTACTGCTGCCCAGTATATATAACACTGTATATGTTATGAATCATTATTGACAATTCGGCCCACTACCAAAAAAGTTTGCCCAACCATTTTGTTAACAAGAAGGGTGAGCTTTACTGTTGAAAAGAATTTAACCATAAGGACCCCGGACTCAATTGTTTTATAGCAAATGATCTATACAAGTTACATTTCTTTCTTCAGTTTTCTACTGTGTACTTGAAGCAGAACTTTTGATCAAAATGTGGTACATAGGCAGGTGAGTATTTCTCCTACATTTTCAGAATAATTTATAGAATAACATTTTCTTAAGTTGCATTGCACCTTTTTGAAATAATGTATAAGTTAAACAATGAATTGCCATACTTCACTTTTCTACTTGATAAACCTGGAATGAATGTGTACTTGTTTTATGCACTAAAAGCATTCTTTTGAAAACCAAGAAAGAAAAGAATGCATCTGATTCAGATAGATTACACAATAGCAGTTGGCCATGACAAAAGCCTCCTCAGAAAACCAATAAGCAACAAAAAAGCATTTGCCATTTATATGAAAATAAGCAAAGTAGAATTATTAGCTCTGTCTTTGTATTGTTATCTTGGATAATTTTAACATCAAATTAAAGAATTAGAAAAGACTGTATGTTGTTTTTCTTAACTGTGAAATGAATAGTGCTTCAGTCTGGCACAATAGTAATGGCAGTTGGAAAGGATGTAATAAGTTCCATAGTCCATATTAAAATAAATCAAGCATAAACTCGGCAAAGCAAAAGGTTGAAATATTCAATATTATGCTTAGACTCCCACCCCTTATTTAATTAAATCATTCATTAATATATATATATATATATATATATATATATATATATATATATATATATATATATATATATATATATATATATACACATTAACATTCTTATCCATCCTTCCATCTATATATTAATCCTTCTTAGTTGGACCCAATCATGAAAGAGATGATTAGTTTAAACTTATCCACAAACCCATAATTACTGGGCCAATTTAGAATCTACAAACAATTTTAGAGTATAAAGGATTGATGGATCGCATCACCAAAGCCATACTGACCAGTCAGACTACTCTAAGGGACAGGTCACCCACACACATCTTAGTGTTTTGTTATATAGCAGTGCAAGCAGTGAGGCATAAAACAATCAGAGAATAATAACAATAATAAGAGGACTGTTTCATAACTGTGCATACAAATTGCATTTTCCACAACAATATGAAGTGAACAAGACAAACATCTGCTGACATTTTTTTAGTACAAACAACACAAGTCTCTAATACCTTATAGATTTTTTTTTTACTGCATCCTTTTGTGACTTGTTTTCTAATATTATCTAATTTTATGTGGCACCCATCTGTAGAATTTCCAAGGTAAGTTGGGAGTTTGTGTTTTATGCATGGTCACATTGCTTTGATCCTACTGAGGGGCTACTTTTTCTCCATGGTGACAAAAGTAACTAAACATTGCAATATTATCTATACTAATAAAAAGCAAAGCCCTCACTGACTGACTCACTCATTCACTCACTCACTCATCACTAATTCTCCAACTTCCCGTGTAGGTGGAAGGCTGAAATTTGGCAGGCTCATTCCTTACAGCTTACTTACAAAAGTTAGGCAGGTTTCATTTTCGAAATTCTACGCGTAATGGTCATAACTGGAACCTATTTTTTCGTCCATATACTGTAATAGACCGCAACTCGATGGTCGTGGGAGACGGAGATGTGTCTTGCGTCTCGCATCATCATGCCTCCCACGTAATTGAGTGCCTGCCCATATAAGGCCGTCCCTCAGCGGCAATCCAATAGAAACACTCTGCCACTGAATATTCAGACGAAGATGAGATGGTCAGGGTGGTGTTTGACACAAACTCAGTGAAACTGGGAGAGAAACTTTTAAGTGCCGGGTCTTAGCTAACATTAAATAAAGCCATGGACATCGCAAGATTGCACGAGATAGCACAGGCAAAGCTCAGAAGCTTCGATGCATGTACTCCGAGCGGCTAACATGAACTGACTATGAATGCAGTAAGCAGAGAACAAGTCAGACCTCTAAAGAGCACGGAGACGTTTTGATGACGTGAATGTCTCTGCAAAAAGTGGCATCTCCTGCCCTGCAAAAATACTATTAAAGTCAAGCAGCCGGCGTGCGCGCATAGCTGTGCCAGCCTTTGAGACGCTGACTGCGCTTCTGCCTTAAGTCAAAGTGAGCACTTTTAATTTTTTTCCTCCTTCCTCTGAGCTATAGCCCAGACAACTGCAAACATGGGATCCCTTTTCTAGACCGCGGCAAACTAATAATAAGGTGCTTAGCACTTTCTTTTGCACATATACGATTATGAGGTCGCAGAAGACACGCACAGGAGTGGAGGACCGACAGTGCCATCCAAGCTGGTTAATGGCAGGGATGTCTCACCAGTCTACACGACACCCACTGCGACGGTCCCCAAAAGGCGCTCATATCGTCAGCGAAGACGTCTCTCTACACTATATAAAAGAAAAAGGCAAGTTTCCTTTCTTTACACCTTTTTTCCTTTTATCCCAAACCAAAGCCTTTCTCTCTTAACACTGCAGAGGACACAAAATTAATTTTCTTTAATTGCTGGTAATGCCGGTAAGGCACATTACCAGAGGCAGAAATTTGGACGTTCACATAGAAAATGTAATTTCTATACCACAGCTGTCATGTAGCGCCTTTCAAAAGGGATCTACTACCGAGAGATGATCCATATACATTTTAGCTGCTGTTAGTACTACTTACCTGTTGTGTTATACCGTCTTTAAAATGTAGTTTACCCAAAACCACTCCAGTAGTGCTCAATGTATCTTTACTTTTTAAAACGTTAATGTTTTACTGTTTAATAACTTATAGACTACATTTTATTTTTTTTCCCTTGCACTCAGTGACCAAAGCTATACACACACATATAGACACATACATATATATACACATATATACTGTATATACCTGTATGTGTGTATATATATATATATATATATATGCAGTATATATATATATATATATATACACACACATACATATATATGTGTGTGTGTGTGAATGTATGTGTGTGTATATATAATGTAGCTAGGTGTGTATATATATATATATATATATATTTATGTATATGTGTATATATATTTATATGTGTATAAGTAGATATGTAGACAGATATATATATAGACAGGAGTTGATTGATCACCAACTTTCCAACAAACAAAAACATTATGCTAGCAGAAGAGGACAATCTGTGTAAACGTCAAAGGGATAACTGTAGTACAGCGAGGCTAGTGAAAGTTCTGAACTTCTGAGATGTTTAATTTTGGAGAACTCTGATTCCTTTTGTCATATTTCTGACTCTCACATACAACAGTTTGGGGCAAAGATGTTTGGTTACTTAGGCAGCATTATTGACATAATTTTCTGATTTTTCTGCTACACTTACTGTACTTCACAAAGGCACTGGTAGTCACTTTTACTCGGTGATGATTTCAGAAGTTAATATCAACAAGAGAGTGATTCAGTCACACTGGATTTCATTCCTTTTTCAGGTTTGTACCTGAGCCTATAAGTGATAAGTGATAAGTGGAGAGATTCTGAACCAGCACACTAAGAATCAGTGACATGTGGTGAGGTTCATGGCTTGTGAGGCACTGACTCCTTCAGAGTCAGATTTACAAATATATGAACCGAAAAGAGTAGCTGATTCACTATTTAATTGGCAGACAGCATGCACATTGACTACTGGTTATGTTTCATATCTTACCAGCATTCTTTACGCATACTGTATTTGGGTAAGAAAGAACATTACAGTTATAGCTTCGATAGGCAGCGCATTAGCTCTGCACCCTCCATGTGTTCCAAATTTGCCGTTGCAATTCCACAATTCATACTCATTCAATAGAAATGAAAGTATTGATTAGTGTACAAAAAATGGATTTAAATTTTGACCGTAATTGAATTATTTAGTTGTTTTTAAAAGTTTTTAATTCTGGTGCTTTAATCAATTTTAATACAGACTGTCCAGCAAAAGGATAACAAGAAAACAAGAAAAACAAAAGAATATTTCATTTAAGGTCAAAATTTAGTTTTTAAATATTGGATTGTTTATTTCTTAGTCTGGTCCCATTTATTAATAAAACTGAAAACCGTTTACGGTCTTACTTTTATTTGTAAATGAAGTCCATGCACCTATCCTTCTCCACGAAAATCTCCTTCACTTTCTTTTAAAAGTCCTCTTTATTTTCCTTTAGTTTAGGAAATCTTAATCTTCCTTTTTGGCAGTTACTTGAAACAAAAACTAAAAATAAACGGATCGCTACAGTGCACTTGAATTTCCGATATCGCTAACTTATTGGCGCCTAGAGCACACATTCATTAATGATATTAGCCAGACTGTGGAAAGTCAGGGTATATAATAAACGTGTCTGCAAAAATTACAGTCATATGAAAAATTTAGGGAACCCCTCTCAGCCTGCATAATAATTGACTACTTTCAACAAAAAAGATAACAGTGGTATGTCTTTCATTTCCTATGAATATCTGAGTACTGTTTTTTCCAAACAAAGATTTTTAGTGAAGCGGTGTTTAGTTGTATGAAATTAAATCAAATGTGAAAAACTGGCTGTGCAAAACTGTGGGTAATTTTGCTGATTTGAATGCATGTAACTGCTCAATACTGATTACTTGCAACACCAGAGTGGTTGGATTAGCTCGTTAAGCCTTAAACTTTATAGACAGGTGTGTCCAATCATAAGAAAAGGTATTTAAGGTGGTCAATTACAAGTTGTGCTTCACTTTGACTCTCCTTTGAAGAGTGACAGCATGGGACCCTCAAAGCAACTCTCAAAAGATCTGAAAACAAAGATTGTTCAGTCTCATGGTTAAGGGGAAGGCTACAAAAAACTTATCTCAGAGGTTTAAACTGTCAGTTTCAACATTAAGGAATGTATTCAGTAAAAGAAAGGCCACAGGCACAGTTGCTGTCAAAACAAGCAGGTCTGGCAGGCCAAGAAAAATACAGGAGCAGCATATGCGTAGGATTGTGACAATGGTTACAGACAACCCACAGATCACCTCCAAAGACCTGCAAGAACATCTTGCTGCAGATGGTGTATCTGTACATTGTTCTACAATTCAGCGCAATTTGCACAAAGAACATCTGTATGGCAGGGTGATGAAAGAGAAGCCCTTTCTGCACTCACGCCACAGAGTCGCTTGTTTTATGCAAATGCTCATTTAGTCAAACCAGATTAATTTTGGAACAAAGTGCTTTGGACTGATGAGACAAAAATTTAGTTATTTGGTCATTGCAAAAAGAACTTTGCATGGTGGAAGACGAACACCGCATTCCAAGAAAAACACCTGCTACCTACTGTCAAATTTGGTGAAGGTTCCATCATGCTGTGTGGCTAGTTCAGGGACTGGGGCCCTTGTTAAGTCGAGAGTCGGATGAATTCAACCCAATATCAACAAATTCTTCAGGATAATGTTCAAGTATCAGTCACAAAGTTGAAGTTACAAAGGGGTTGGATATTCCAACAAGACAATGACCCAAAACACAGTTCAAAATCTACAAAGGCATTCATGCAGAGGGAGAAGTATAATATTCTGGAATGGCCGTCACAGTCCCCTGACTTGAATATCATTGAAAATCTATGGGATGGTTTGAAGCAGGCTCTCCATGCTCGGCAGAAATCAAATTTAACTGAACTGGAAAGATTTTGTATGGAAGAATGGTCAAAAATACCTCCATCCAGAATCCAGACAGTCACCAAAGGCTATAGGAGGCATCTAGAGGCTGTTATATTTGAAAAAGGCTCAACTAAGTATTGATGTAATATCTCTGTTGGGGTGCCCAAATTTATGCACCTGTCTAATTTTGTTATGATGCATATTGCATATTTTCTGTTAATCCAATAAACTTAATGTCACTGCTGAAATACTACTGTTTCCATAAGGCATGTCATACATTAAAAGGAAGTTGCTACATTGAAAGCTCAGCAAATGATAAACAAAAATCCAAAGAATTAAGAGGGGTTCCCAAAGTTTTTCATATGACTGTTGGTGACATACAGAAAGACAGCAACAGGCATGCACCAATTGCATGCATCAGCCCAGTGTTTGAAGGAGAGTGCAGTCCGATGTAAGGAAAGGCTCGTCGCTGCTGCACCTCACGTTTCTCCCCTGTATTTGAACAGGAAATGTGCCAATTCAGTGATTTTTGTCTATAAAAATGATCAAAATTATTGTAATCAGACAGAAAACAAATTTATAACACAGACCAGTGGACATATTTATTTTATCATTATTAGTTTTTTTACTTTTGACGATGACAAGTGAGTCCCCTGACTGCACATCCCTGCTAAGAATGGGATTTTAATAATTACTTTGAGATGAGAATTATTTTAGAACCTATGTGCTGCAAAGAATTTTTTTTTGCATTACATGTGAAGCAAAGGCATTAATATTGCTTCACTTTTTTCCACTAGCAGAATATATTTCTTTGATTCTAAACAAATTATTTATAAAAGTTTATCAGATGATTATGGTTAAATTAATCAGTTGTCTGAAATCTTTTAATCTTTGATTGTGGTCATCGTAGACTTTCTTACAAGCGCCTTTGCTGTCTTTACTCGTGTCTGATTTTCACATTTCCTACTGCTCCACAATGAATATTTTACTTGCTATATTCATATATTTTTGTCATTATCATTGTAGGGACCATGGGCAGTCAAGCTGTTGAAGTAAAGATGATAAAGACAAAATAATGAGACTATTAAGCATGCAATACCAAGTACATCTTCTGTGTCTTTATTTGCTTGCTTATTTGTTTGTTTCTTTCCACAACACTTTTCCTGGGTTTCCATTAACCCTAAATCTATTATGACAACATTCATTTGCAGTGTATTCATGCAGCTCGCTGTGTGTGATTCTTATAATGCCTAAAGTTTGGTGTTAAATTGCTTCACACAACATCATTTACTTTGAGCAGGTTTATTTATTCTATTATGTATGCCTGTGCCTTGAACACTAAATTCTTTGGTTAATTCCTGCTTTAATTTTCTGTTCCATCTTTGAGTGCCTCAGGGGAATCTAGTGCTGACTTCTTTTGATTTTAGACCTCTCAGCTAAATCTTTACGATGTATAGAAATGTTTTCTGCAAGCTGTCTGAGCAACTGCCACATTTAAATTACTAATGCTGTTCTTAATTTAATATAAGTTTTTCTTCTTATATACAGAATCACAACAGTAGTTGCTTTTTCAAAATAAGAAGCATTGATTGATCAGACATAATAAACACATCACTAAAAAGGAGACTGTCGCTCTAGGAAAATAGAACATATGTTACGAGCAGAGCGTTGTACCACAAAAACATGTAGCTCAAAGCTTTCATAAATATAAGGCATTTATCAATCCCGCTGCACTCTGTGTGGGGCTCCAGGCTTTTCAGGACATTCAATCTTTATTTAATGTTCCTGGCTTTTCTTTCCATTTACAGGGATTCTTCATTTAATGAGCTAGGTATGTAAGGGGCCCTGAAGTATAAAAAAGTCCAATACACTGACTTCATTTTAGTTTCAGCCTGAATTATAACTATATGGAGTGCTGACATGATGCATAGTTAAGAAAATGATGAAGCCAGGATCCTCAATTCCTTGCTGCATTGTAGCAAAGTTATCAGTTCAGAAGATGTTTTTATAAAGGCAAAATAAGGAAGATGACAGTGAAACATTAAATATTTGTACTCCATCTGTCCAACTATCTTCCAAACCAGCTTCATCTTGAGCAGGGTTATGGGGAAGCCGGAGCCTAAAACAAAAAGCATAGGGCAGAAGGCAAGAACATAATTTTTTAAAATCTCACCCAATGGTTACAAGGCCTACCATCTGAGAATTTTGATATTTTAAATGTATTTAAAATTTGTAGTATTAGTTATCTATACAAGAGGTTTTCAAAGTGGGGAACATGGCCCCATGGGAGTCTACCAGACTGTGCTTGTGGGGCCACAGCACTCCTGGAGAGGTTGACATTCAATTAAAAATAAATAAATCCATGTCAATTTTGAAGACTGTGTTTAAATGGCCCTCATGGAAATTAAATTAACATAACTGAACATTTTCTGCAATGGTTGCATGAAAGTAATCCTGTATTAAAGTAGGTATATAGTAATGCTGGAGCTCTCAGCTGGAGGGCTGGTGAGTGGGTCTTATAAAGGATCATTATTTACAGCAGCCAGACCTACAGTTTTATAGGTTCATCTCAGTCCTATTCCAGTGAGTCTCCACTCCTGTCTCGCTCACCTTGTTTCATTCTCTTATTCTGTCCCCACCACCCATGCCAGTTCATGCTTGTGGAATCCAATTGCACAGCTCTGGCTTGCTCCCTACATCTTTGAGCCAATCCACTCCAAGATGAAAGCTGCCTGGAAGGAAAACACCAAAACTGATGGATTTTTGCGAAAGAGTACATAACAATTAGGTCAGTGCTGCCTTGGTCATCCCAACTCAAGGCAATCTCCAAAGACTACAAAGTGTCTCAATCTAGTTTTCATTCTCAATTTGTCACAGGTTTTGATAAACATATTTGCTGTATATTATTATTTTAGAAACTTTTAGAAATTGGCAGATTAGTGTAGAATATACAATGAGGGATAAAGAAAATTGTTAACAATTATCAATAGTAAAATGCATGCATTTAGCACAGATTAATCAACAGCAGGAAGCTTTTATAAATACTAATGTTCAGTAACCTTCATCCTTCTTTAAATAATAAATACAGGAACAGGCTGAACCTTGAAAGAGAATTGCACAGACATGAAGCAAACTTTAATTGACTTGGATCCAGGACGATATCCAGTGATCTGAGACAAAGACTGGACTCCTTTGGTACTGTTTATCTTCGGGAAAATCCTTGGGTACATGTGGTTTGACTGTGTCAAATGAGTCACGGAGTCCTGAATGAGGCACATCACCTACATTGTAAGGTAGCATCAGTTAAGGCACTACACCCATGTGGCATGATTCCCCGTTGGTGATCTTCATCGCTGAGGATCTGAGTGGCTGGACCAGGCCAAGGGGATGCCCACATAACACCTGGCTGCTTTCCAGGGGTGGAATTGGGCCTTGTGTCTGACAACCAGAATCCTTAGCTGTGTGATGCAGTGCATGCTCCCCAACCTGACCTAACTTGACCTGTGTGCAGGGTTAAAGAAATATCACCTTTAGTTGTACCTATAGAGTTCAATGCTTCCTAATTTAAAGGAGTGTTACTTCAAAACATTTCAATTCCTGGAGATGGTACACCAAGATAAAGTGTTGAATAACCCAGCCTATATCACATGATATTTGTTTAAATATTCATCAACAGTCTGCTATAGTTAAGCATTTGCTTTGAATTCTCTGCATTTGTGCAAAACTGTGCTCTAAGACTACTGTTAACAGAAACCAAGAGCCAGGATCATGCCCGGCTTGCAGCATTGGGTTTATATTATTATGTGTCACTAACCGGGTGGTACAACATTTTCAGGGGCCTTGGCTTGAAAAAGTATAACAACCCCTGGTCTCTCTGCATTGTTTTTCATTGACTTTGTTTTCAATTAGCTTATTGTTCCTATTTCAAATCAAAATTAATTATATGTTATGCATGAGACAAATTATCAATATATATAATTTCATTATAGCCCTCAAAAATGGAGAACAGCACCAGGTATGACAGGAAAAGAGGAAGAACACTGATGGGGCAGTATGTCATATTTATTTAGAGAATTTTCAAAAAGAGCTAACTTTTAGTCAAAGAAGTCTCGGGAACTGCAGGTCTGACATTGTGGTCAGCAGCACAGGAGCACCGCAGGGGACTGTGCTTTCTCCAGTTCTGTTCAACCTATATACATCGGACTTCCAATACAACTCGGAGTCCTGCCACATCTAAAAGTTTGCTGACGACACTGCTATCGTGGGCTGCATCAGGAGTGGGTAGGAGGAGGAGTATAGGAAGCTAATCAATGACTCTGTTAAATGGTGCGACTTAAACCACCTACAACTGAACACCAGCAGAACCAAGGAGCTGGTGGTGGATTTTAGGAGGCCCAGGCCCCCCATGGACCCTGTGATCATCAGAGGTGACTGTATGCAGAGGATGCAGACCAATAAATACCTGGGAGTGCAGCTGGATGATAAATTGGACTGGACTGCCAATACTGATGCTCTTTGCAAGACAGGACAGAGCCGAATATACTTAGAAGGCTGGCGTCCTTCAACATCTGCAATAAGATGCTGCAGATGTTCTATCAAATGGTTGTGTCACGCGCCCTCTTCTACGCGGTGGTGTGCTGGAGAGGCAGCATAAAGAAGAGCGACGCCTCACGCCTGGACAAACTGGTGAGGAAGGCAGGCTCTATTGTAGGCACGGAGCTGGTCAGTTTGACATCTGTGGTGGAGCGACGGGCGCTGAGCAGGCTCCTGTCAATCATGGAGAATTCACTGCATCCACTGAACAGTATCATCTCCAGACAGAGGAGCAGCTTCAGCGACAGATTGCTGTCATTGTCCTGCTCCACTGACAGACTGAGGAGATCATTCCTCCCCCACACTATGCGACTCTTCAGTTCCACCTGAGGGGGGGTAAACATTAAACTGTATACAGTGTTATTGTCTGTTATACCTGCTTGCACTCTCCACCTTGCATTTTTTAACCTGCACTGCATTTTTGTCACTCTTTAATTAATATTGTTTTTATCAGTATGCTGCTGCTGGAGTATGTGAATTTCCCCTTTGGGATTAATAAAGTATCTATCTATCTATCTATCTATCTATCTATCTATCTATCTATCTATCTACAGTGGAACCTCGGTTTACGAGTAACTTGGTTTACGAGTGTTTTGCAAGACGAGCAAAATTTTTTAATAAATTTTGACTTGATAAACGAGCGATGTCTTGCAATACGAGTAGTATGGATACACTGTCTGCTAAGCGTCATGTGATCACAACTGAGCTGATGGTTCTTCTCTCACTCGCGCGCACGTCTCTCTCTCTCTCCTTATCTCTCTCACTCAGGCGCAGTGAGTCTCTCTCTCTCTCTCCTTATCTCTCTCACTCGCGCAGGTCTCTCTCCCCTTATCTCGCTCACCCGTCTCTCCCTCTTTCCTTATCTCGCTCACCCGTCTCTCTCTCTCTCCTTATCTCTCTCGCTCGCCCGCATCTCTCTCTCCTTATCTCGCTCACCCGCGCACGTCTCTTTCTCTCTCTCTCTTCTCTTGAGGGCAATTGTCTCCTATTCTCCGTCTGAGTCTGTGTGCCTCACTCATATAGTCAACATCCGTACGAGCGTATACTGTTTACTACAGCATTGTGACTGTGTGTGTGTGTGTGTGCGCGCGCACACGTGTGTGCTTTGAAGTGCAAGTCCCCATCTTGCTCCCGAAAACACGAAGCTGAGTTTCAGTACTTTAACAACACCAGCTCTATTCAGCTTGAAACAGCAACAGCGCTGTTATTTATTATAGCGGGATCTTTATAATGTTCCTTGTATCACCCATCGATGGCAGGCACTTATAGCATGTCTGCGATCTTTTTGGATGCGCTTATACGGTGAACTGCTACAGCACTGGGAGACTGCGATTGCTTTGGTACACTCTTCCAAGTGTTGTCCCGTTGGGTGGAATCCCACATGAGTTTAGAAACTAACTCACACCAGCCATGATTCTTTTTAAAGGTAAAGTTAATTTGTTTTATGTATTTTTACTTTATATTTTGTATTAATCATTTTTATATGAATAGTTTTCGGTTGTGGAACGAATCATCTGAGTTTCCATTATTTGTTATGGGGAAATTCGCTTTGATTTGCTTTGGATTGTGAGCACATTTCCTGAACGAATTATGTTCACAAACCAAGGTTCCACTGTATGTCTAAAAGGTAAACTGGAAGAAAGTTGCATAAACCATTGGGGATTCCACTTGGAAACTATTATGCCAGTCATATTGTTTGTTATGACCATTTTGATGGTTGCCACGCAGGTGTATGCAGTCTTAATGTATATTCAGCAACAAAGTCATAGACGTAAACCAAGCCAAAAGATGTTACTGTGAAGCCAGTCCTTCTTTCAGATATGATCAAAACGCTAACCAGAAATTAAAGTCAAGAAATCAATCAAGTGGTCCAAATCTAAAATACATAATGACAATCATGATAACAAAGAAAGTTTTATGTTGAATTATTTAGGATATTGGATGATTATGAAGAACTGGTACTGACCTTTATACCAGTGCGGGATTGACATCACATGCTGTGCACTACCAGCCACTCAAACATAATAACACAATGGGCAATGGAAACAAGATGACAGTGTCCAAAAGGACATCTTGAAAAGATGGTAAAAATATTTAAACAAAACCTGATAGCAAATGCCACTAAATAATTAATTTTAATAAATTCTCCGTATATAAAATGCCATTCTAATACCTGTTTTCCTACAAGTGAGTTGTGACTACAAAAGACAGCTACTTATAAATATCAAGCTCACTTCAGAAAATAAAAGTTTTGTTAAGAAAGTCTTTTGTCCTTTTTTTGTGGCCCACATCTCATGTTGCTCTTGCTCTACTTATTTCTTGGTCTGGTATTCCTCACTTCTTAATCAAGAATGTTTATGTTCACTACAGGAACAAAAGAGTTACTGCTGCAATTTATGGAAAGAAGACAGGCTAAGGAGCTAACAAAGCTGGTCTTTTTAATGGGACTCAAGAAATGTGATTCCAAAGTTTGTCATAAAAATAAAGCCAGTGGGGAGGATGTTAAAGACCATTTCCTCACAGACACAGGCTGAGTCTACTGTTGGTAGGTGAATTTGGGCAAGGGCTCACTGACAATATACTGTAGATAGACAGATACATAGATAAGATTGCTTGTCCCATGATGGATTACAGTCGGTGAAACAACTGACAAAATTTATAAGAACACAAATCAGGTTATGTGCCACTTACTGTATATTTTCGAGTCTCACCAGGATGCTATGCTGTTCACCTTTTGGAGTTCATTAGCATAGAAATAGATAACCAGCCCTTCAAAATATATGAGCAAGTAAATGCATTAATGAGCCTTCTGTTATGACTGAGCTCTTTTGTTAATTTTTATATAATTGTGCATTTTTTCCACATTATTCTGGGCAGTTTCATTCAATGAAACTTATTATGTGCAGTGGTTTATAAACCGCCAGATGGAACTAACCATCATCGAAGTATTGACCTTTGCAGACCAGTTTTCAGATTTTGAATTAAGTTTGTGATTTAATGATAGTACTTTCTGACTATGATTTTGGTTTATGCTCTAATTCAGACAAAAATATTGTACTGATTTTTAACCTTAGCACATTCTTGGCTTTGTTTCTTTCTTCCAACCTGTTATTAATTGACCTTCTGGTCTGCATTTAGTCCATCCTGGCAGTACACCTTCATGACAACGGGGAAGATGTGCTGTGCCAACTTTAGGTTAGCAATGATGATGTCTTCAGGAAATATACTGTATAACTTTTGACCTTCTCAACAGTATCGTGTAGTGTGTCTGGGCTGAAGATCTGTATGTAAGAAGTGATGTTGTCAATATGGTGGTGGTTCCTAGCTCAAAAGTCCAAAATCCAGTTACAAGGGTTGGCACTAGTCTAGAAGCCTGCTGATCTGCTTTGATTTTTGATGGTAACAGTGTTAAATGTTGAGGTATTGTCTATAAACTGTAGCATTTGCTGGACTTGTATGAAGTTCAAGAAATATGGTAGCTCGGTGGACCAGTACTGTGGTATGAAAACTTTATTTGGTATAAAAAACAATTCTGAAATATTAAAATTATTATGTCTCAGCACCATAATCTTAAAGCATTTCATCATATTTGGAATGTATGTCACCTGTCAGTAATTACTGAGGCAATCCACTATTGTTTTCATTTGCATAGGAATAATTGGGGTCTTTTTGAGTTCATCCTTTCAATGACTAATTTGTGTGTTTTATAAAAACCCTTATTTTAATATATTTTTTACTTGGAATCATTCAAGAAAGCAGAAGCTGACTTTGCCAGTACCTTTGCATGGCTAGTAGAATCTATTAACTGCTTGATGATCATATATGGAAAAAACAGAAAGCCACCTGGAAGCAGTTACTATTTTTCCACCTAATTTTCTCTTTTCCCTGCACCATCGACCAGCTGCCATTAGTAAAGGAAAGGAAAAAAAAAGAATGTTTCCATTACATTTTAAAAAATGGTAACAGGTCCAAGGATCCAGTCCAAATATGTAAAGAATTGTGTAGTAAAAGCTGTCAATACTTAGTATGTCAATGTGATTTATGATTTTAATACACATATCAAAGTATAAACCTCATACTATATGTAATGTGTAAGACTTTCTAAATATGTAAACGTATTGAAAGAAAAATAGAACAGAAGATATAGCAGAAGGTCAGGCACATCATTATTCATGTAGCCAAGACAGTTTTGACTTACAATTTCTCGTAAGTTTAATTTGTTTGCCTAAGAGATGTGAAAGTGATATGCAAAGTACCTTAATGAAATTCACAATGATGTTCATGAACTCAGTATAGACTGTGACAAGCCGGGAACTTAAACCCAATTCCTGCTGTGAGGCAGCAGTACTAACCATTGTAGCACTATGATATGCTCTATCCTATTATGTAAATTATAAGCAATGTTTTCATAATCCCTAAAAGCACAACAGAATTTAACAGAGATTTATACTGCATTTGAGCCTCTGCTGCTTCTTTAGACATCTTTATGGAAAACTGTTGGGAGAAACCTGATCTGCTGTTCTTACAGTGCATTTGTGAATAACATATAGTTTATGAGAGTAAATTAAATGTTTCATTAAACATAGCCCAGAACAGGCACATAAAATCTGTTGATTGTGCTTATACTTTTTTTATTAGCATGAATCAAACTACAATATACAGCAACATTTTCTAAATAAGAGCACAGTTCCAAATACTGGTCTGTTTCTTCACAATGCTACACATGTAAGCAATAATCTTTAACCAGGCATATAAAGCAAATTTCAGTGGTGCTTTAATTTAATGGTGGGTGCTACGGACTATACCATATATTGAAAAATAGAGCTATTACACTCCTGAGTATGCTGAAACCGTTCATGGCCAAAAATATGTATGTGAACACTTGACAACAGTGGCAACACTCATGGAGTATGAATGTGCTCGGAAGCAGACAGCAGCAGAGTAGGTTCCATTATATTTTATTGCACATTTAAAAAATAACCTTAAATTAAGTGTTATTTTTGTTCCAAAAATGTTAGTCACTATAAATGAACATATAAATGAGTGTGTTCAATTTGATAGCCTTTTTGGATCTTTCTGTTTATCTAACTATCTATCACTCCATTGCTGGCTGTCAATGAATGAGCATGCAAGGATAAAAAAAACAGTCCTTTGCAGAGAACTTGTAAAACGTACAGTATATACACTTAAACCGGGCCATTGTGGAGATGCTATAGTTTTAATTAATAAATAATAAACACGCTCGTGCTGGGGAGTGGAAGCAAGTGCGAGCGATCTGCCATGAAGACGCCCTGTCTCCAGGTTGGTGCTAGGCGGTCAGCTGTCTGTGCATTGCCTTGCCGGTACTTGTGGGCAGTCTGATTGTCTTGTTGTCAGCCCAGGGTGGTAATCAGGCAATTGCACCTGCAATAAAGGGGAATGTAGGAAAAAGAAACAGAACAAATGAAGGAGGATTAGAGGCTAAAGGATGGAGAGAAAGGCAGGAGCCATGGTGAGCCAGTACTTAGGAGAGAAGCAGGAGGACAGGAATGGTGCCCCAGGAGGTAGTGGAGGGTCGGCACTCAGAAGGGGGCACGAGGATCATGCCTGCTGAGCAGCCAGGAGAAGGAGTGATCATTATGCTCAGGAGGATCCTCTCGCTGGGTGGAGCCTGTGACTGGCAGCAGTGACAGGACTCTGCGCTTTTGTCGGGTGAAGCCTGCATTGGGGACGGAAGCAGGATTCGGTGGCTCCCCATGGAATGCCATGGATCAGGCGGTAAGAACACAGGTAGTGTTACTAGACATCTGGCAAAAGGAAGACATGCCCTTCTTTTCAAAGCTGTGCCTTCTGTCCAGCAGGCATTACCTAAAAAAGGTGAAAATGTCCGGCTTTCATCATTCACAGACTTGACCGTGTTATTGGCTGAAATCACACACTCTCATTTCTATTATTTAACATAAATCATCTATGTTTTATAGAAAAACAAAACACAGCTATATGCTACTCAGCGTTCCAGCAATTGAGAGGCTGTTGTAGTTTTTTGTTGCAGTGAATGCATACTTACAGAGCATAACTCAGCCACTGGTATTATTTGAGAATTTTTTCCATAACAGTTTTTCAGAAGTATATTTGTGGTTTTTGCATTCGCTGATATCAGTATTTCAGGAGAAAATTGCAGCTATTCAAGGGAAGAAACATCGGCATTGAAGGTTTGTAGCATCATTCTACAGTCGACAAAGCAAACTCTGCTTAGCAGACCGAGTGAAACTTTTATTTCATTGAAAGTGAGTAAACCTCTGAAAAAACCAAGATGAAGAATGCAAGACCAAGGGTGCACTGACTATTTGGAAAAGTGGATGACACCCTTCAATGAATATCAGTGCTTTAACTGTTTTTTTTTTTAAACAAACTGAACGACAGTACGTTCGATGATCTGTTGCCATGCATACAGTATATGAGTGAAAAGGGTATTGTTGTAGACGATGTACACTTGTTTGACCAGTACAGCAACCTGAAATCATTCAAAGATGACCAGTTTTTTGACAGTGTCCTTCATGAACAGTGAGATTCATACTTTCATCGTCGTGCCAACGAAGCCAGCTACTCAGTGCTGCTTAAAATCTGCTAGTTTTTCTTTTGTATTCCTGCACACAATGTCAATGTTGAAAAAGTATTTTCCTTGATCAGCACACATTGAACAAAAGAAGAGAGAGACTATTGACACTTTCAGAGGAATTCTTCTTACAAAGTACAATTTTAAGAACGTTTCATATCTGGAGTTACACACCCATGTTGCCGGGAACAATGAAAAGCTTGAAAGGTCGCCTTGTCTGAAAAATATGCAACTGCTTTGTTACTGTATAATATAACTTTTAATTTTGATGACTCGTTTTGTGACCTGTCAAATTAGTTGTTTTTACAGTTTTCATTGTAACTCAAAGTTCTCACTGTGTTTCGTGAATAGAATGGAATTCAAACTCCTTTGTCCTCCTTTATGACCTTTGGTGTCCTCCTTTGCATTTGCAGGTATCTGGTAACCCTAGACACTGGCCAAGATTTATGTGTCTCTGCGCCTTTTGGTAGACATCTCTCCGTGCCGCAAGGTCCGTCGGTTTTTATAGCACCGGGGATGAGCATTTTAAAGAGGACTCCTGCATTGTTTTAACCTTGTTTTTATTATATTATTTATTGATTTTAACCTCTGCCAGCACTTTATTTTTACAGATTATTTGTTTGTTGAATTTGTTCTGTGGACTGCGCTTTTTTGAACAGCTTGTTTTTTGTTTGGTCTATACTAATTAAAGGCAAAGCCCTCACTGACTCACTCACTCACTCACTCACTCACTCACTCACTCATCACTAATTCTCTAACTTCCCATGTAGGTAGAAGGCTGAAATTTGGCAGGCTCATTCCGTACAGAAATTCTACGCGTAATGGTCATAACTGGAACCTATTTTTCTCCATATACTGTAATGGACATTAGCTCGATGGCCGTGGGGGCGGAGCTGCGTGTGACATCATCACGCCTCCCACGTAATCACGTGAACTGACTGTGACCGCAGTACGTAGAAAAGAAGGAAGAGCTCCCAAAGAGTGCTGAAGAAAAACGCCGAATACTTTATTCGCGAGATACAAGTTTAATGAGAAGACATGAGTTTTAAACGAGACTTTGGATCACTTTGTAACGGAGTTAAAATTGCTGTAGCGAGAAACTTTTAAGTGCTGTGTCTTAGCTAACATTAAATAAAGCCGTGGACATTGCAACATCATACAAGAGAGCAGCTCACGTGAACTGACTGAACGCAGTACGAGTGATCACTTCCATGCATCAAACCTGTTCAACAAACGCATTACACAAGGTAGGAAAAGAATATGCTCCGAGTTGAGCTCCACACCTAACGCGGTCTTGCGGAAGCAACTTTGTCAGGCTGCAACCAAGTACTCACAGAAAAATCCACAAGTTAATACACACGCTGTCTCTAGAGTTTCTCCACACTCAATGTATTCCTCGCATCCCCTTTATACCCTCTGATTTCCCATTTCAATTCAGATGCCTCCAATTTCCAGTAAGGCTCTGCTGCGCGATGACAAGTAATAAGTCTCAGGGACAGACCCTACAAAACGATGCCATTGATTTCAGGTAAGATTGCTTTTCTCCTGGACAACTATACATTGCATTCTCAAGAGTGAGCTCACGCAGCTTCGTCATATTACAACCGGAGTGCAGCCAGAAACTTTTAAGTGCTGGGTCTTAGCTAACATTAAATAAAGCCGCATGAGCAGCTCACGTGAACTGACTGAACGCAGTACGAGTGATCACTTCCATGCATCAAACCTGTTCAAAAAACGCATTACACAATTGACAAGGCGATGGCTTTATATGTTGTTTGTTTATAAAACAGTGGAGAAGCTGTGTGAAGGCTGTTTCACAAAAAACCAGCGGAGCGTCTTTTATGAGCAGGCAGTCAGCTAAAGAAGGGAATCAATAAATATCTATAATCGTAATAAACGAACAAATAATAACGTACAAGCCGCGGATTAAATAAAGGAAATGGGTACCTGAACAGTAAAGTAAGTCTCAAATAGCTACACAATAACTATAAGAATTGTAATAAATGAACAATAAAACAGTACAGAACCGCGAAGCAAAGAGAAATGATGGCCTTATATGGCGTTCGTTTATAAAGCAGCGGAGAAGCTGTGTGAAGGCAGCTACACAAAAAAACAGCAGAGCGTCACACTCTGAATGTATTCCTGGCATCACCGTTATACCCTCTGATTTCCCATTTCAATTGAAATGCCTCAAATATCCAGTAAGGCTCTGCTTCGCGATGACAATTAATAAGTCTCAGGGATACACCCTACAAGAGGTTGCCATTGATTTGAGGCAACATTGCTTTCCTCCTGGACAAAACTATATGTTGCATTCTCAAAAGTAATCTCAGTGCACAGCTTGGTCATATTACAACCGGACTGCTGAACTGACAATGCGGTATACAAAGAGATCCTTAACAGATAGTTATTGGTATATTTTCCCTCAGTTTAAAAAGGTTTTCTTTTCTTCTTAATAAAAATTTAAAAGCAGTTCTTCGTCGCTGCTATGTACAGTATATATATATATATGTAGATATATATGTATGTATGTATGTATGTTTAAATATATATATGTAGATCTGTATATATATGTATATATGTGTCTGTGTGTATATATATATATATGTGTGTGTGTATGTATGTATGTATATGTATGTGTGTATATATGTTGATATGTGTATATATATGTTAATATATGTAGATGTGTATATGTATATTTATACAGATATGTGTATGTGTAGATATGTTTATATGTATATATGTATATGTATATATGTTTATATGGGTGTGTGTCTGTGTGTGTGTGTGTATATATATATATATGACAGCAACACTCATAACAGTGACAAAACAATTACATTGACAATCATGTTATGTTATTTTTAAAATGTTTCCTTTTCTTTTTCATAACTTCTTTAACACACTACTTCTTCGCTGCGAAGCGTGAGTATTTTGCTAGTTTTTAATAAAAGTAATTGCACTATCCCCTTGTTGGGTGTATTTTGTCCTCATCAGCTCAGCTCCTCCGGTTGAGTTATCAATGGTGTCAGGTTCAAGAGGCTCCCATTATAGAAGAGGGAGTAAGGAGTCAACCTGTACTGTTACAGTTGCCTGTCTGTTTTTATACTAAGTAGAAAAAAGCAGGAGGCTTAAAGACTCCCACACAGTACAGGTAGGATATGCAAACTGCACACAGAAACATTCCATCCTACAATTCAAAATTATCCACTATGAGGCAAGAATTCAACAAGTAATGCCAGTGATTATCAGCTTGACTGTATTGTGAGTGAAAGAGCCTTGTATTTGCCACAGTCACCAACTTTAGATTTCTATGTCCTCTGATAATATACTTCAACACATGTACTTAAAATAATTACCTGATCTCCTACATGAATAGAAAACGACACTTTAAATTGAACCAGATTGCCAGTGTATGACATGCCTCATGACAATTACATTTTTCAGAAGATATGTAACCTTTTCCAATGGTCTTAATTGGAACAAATGTTCATGTTTGCCTTATATATATATTCTATTTTTAGAGATTCTTTGCACTAGGAGATAAGTGAAAGGACTTGTCAACTCCAAGCAGTAGGGCTTTGTCACAGAATTAGCAAAACCACAAAATATATAGACTCCCCATCTTTGCAAAGTAATGAAACAGCACCTTTTCTGTTTGCATGACTTTTTCTTTACTGCCTAATAAGCTTCTGAAACAAGCTTTTGTTGAACATATACCACTGGTAATGCTGTACACTTATAGTTCACCTTGAAAGCCTTCTACATTTTTAAAGTCTAAATAGCACAATGCTGGTAAAGTAAAGCTTCATTTTAATTCTTGCTAAACTGCTGGTCGGTCTCTTGGGAATTAAGAAGTTTCGCTTCTATCAGCAAAGTCTCTCCACAGTCTACAAATGTTTTGTTTTCAGGCACAGCTGTGCTAGCTTTGAAACTGTGTCAATGCCTGTCACATCAAGGGTTACGGCATGGTTCTGTCATCTCCTGGACATTTGGTGACAGATCTGTTTTCCGACTCATCTGTCAGGGCTGTCAACTAGCTGCCATCTGTGTTGTTTCCTTAACAGCCATGTGCTTGCAAGTAAGAAGCACAGCTATCAAAATGTAGAAGACATTGGCTACACAAAATGTGTTTTTAGAACTAGGTAAAGACACCTAGTGGTTAAGGAGTCAAACTAGAAACTAACAAACTGCAGGTTCAATTCACAATGCTGGCTCAGTAAGTGACCATGAGCAAGTCACTGGGCCCGCCTTCATTCCTGTTCTATAAGTATTACTAAAAACTGTAGAGAACACTACACATCCATCTATACATTCTAGTGTTTCATAATATTTGACATGTAACTCAAGAAGAGTCAATGTCACTGCGATCCACACTGCTGTCTCCTAGTCCCAGGAGAAAGCTTTTAAATGTTATATCGTATATATGTACATTCTGCCAATCTCAGTCAATGGTTTTACACCAACATCACAAAAATGCATGTTACATTAATTGCTGACTTCAAATAGGCCATCTTATGACTGATGGTACATCTGCACATAAGTGTGCTGTACAATAGATTGGTGCCCCATTCAGAGTTGATTCGTGCCTTGTGGCTAATCTCAATAGGATAGGCAATGAACACTGCAAAGCCCAGAAATGGGTTTGACAGCGAATGGATGAATGGGTTCAGTAAATAAATGAATGACATGTAAGTGACTGCTAAGTATCCAAATAGAAAAGATTTATTCAGATCATGGGGAAATGATATAGAATATTATTAGATTAGATTAGATTAACTTTATTAATCCCATGGGGAAACACTCAGAAATGAAAACACAAGGAGACAGACTCACAGGACAAATAATACATCCAATCAATAGCCAAATAAATAAATAATAATTCATATGTGAGCGTCAGTAGGCTTTGTGCCCTAGGAACCAAGTTACCCAAACTATTCTATAACATTTCAATAATTATTTACTGCTCTGATGCTGATCTTTCTGATCATAAAATAGGTAATTACAATAGGTAAATATAATTGATGAGAAAAAATCATAATTAATTGCAGAATTGCAGAAAATGTATTTAAGGATTCCTCTAGAGTGCCTCTTTGTTGTAAGTTTGCTATTTTTCCATCCAGCCATTTTAGCTCTAAACCGTCCTCAAGAAACTGTGATATACACACACACACACACAGACACACACACCCATCATTGAGATATTAATGTTTTCGGAATCAGGGGACCCTAAAACATTGTGATCTGTCAAAAACTGGAGATGGAAGTTTTTAACTTTCACAAAAGTGAAAATAAAAAAAAAAATAGAAAATTAAATTTTTGACACCCCTCAAGCCATGCCATGACACCTCAAGATGTCATGATATTCAACTTACAGTGTCAAATTGTGATCTGCTCATGTAATATTTTAACGCTACTTACATACTCAGGTCAAGTACAAAATAACAATGTGTCACATGTCTTCTCACTTTGGTTATTTGTTATGCTCAAACATGGCATTGTTATGTTACACCCAGGGTTCTTTACCTAGCTCATGTAATTTTATTGAGCTTTTTGTTAATTCTGAATGGTTATTTTTCATATTTTTATGTTATTGTCTTTAATTTTGCTTATTATTGTTTTGTTTGAGCTCTATAACTTTAAATATAAAGCCATTTTCCATACTTTGTGTGTGGAACCCAAGGAGGTGGAGCCACCCTGATGTCACTAATGCTGAGTTCTTCTTCTGGATTTATATACATTCAGAAAAGAGAGACTCAGCAGTAGATCACTGAGACTGTGTTAGAACTTTGTGAGTATTGTTATTCCTTTGAATTTATTGGGTTTTTTTGGGAGGAGGGGGTTTCTTGCTTTGCTTTCTTACATTCTGCATTCAGATTTTTGACTTGTTCATTTTAGATTACCCTTTTACTGTTTTGAGCATTTTCCTCTGTTTTCTTATTTTGCTAAATAAATCTCCAGCTTATGAAGACTACATGTTGGACTTGGCTCTGTAAGGCAGAGTTTGATGGTATCTCTCCCTTGTGAAGCATTTCAAAGAGATATATTTGTGACTATGTTATTTTTTTTACTGTTTAAAGCCAATTCCCCATTTATAGCCCTGGCTAGGTCATAACCTATAAGTAGCAGTTGGGGGACTTGCTGGCTTGGGTGAGCCTCTTCTAGGTTTTCTAGTGAAGATCCTAGTCTGCTTTATGGTTGTTTTGAGGCCTCTCTTCCTCTCTTGTGACTCACTTATACGACAGGCCCATCCTGAAGCTTTACAAATGTTTACTTCATCTTGCAAACAATGCCTTAATTTATAGAATGAACTGTTTAATTGCATCTTTTTTTTTGCAAAACAATTGTTCAACATGATTATTCTTTTTTGAACTGTTTGTAAAAAACTGAATTCTGTAGTAACAACAAGGACAGAGGGTAATGTAAGACATGTGGTCACAATAGCCCTAAAATCTGAAACAATGGTAAACTAATGAAAAATCTTCTTCACTTGTCATATTTAGAAGTAGCTCTTAAACTCTGCATATTTGAGCCAAACCAGTTATGCAAAATGCCTTAAATCGTAAGGCATTTTGAGTCGTGATGGAAACTAAAAGATGTGAATGCCATATTCTTGGAACTTGAACTCTTTAGCACTTTGCAAATAAATTACCTTGCTAAGGTAAAATATTTTATATCACTTTCTACAAACAAAAACAAAAATGGTTGATGATAATTGTATCAAGATTGAACTATCAATAAGTGTTGAAAATCAAGCAGCATATCATAAAATACATCACAGAGAGACCTGCAGATGGCACACAGAATAAATCTTGGAAGGATGAAATAAATAAATTTCAAAGACAAGAATTTGTTCTTTATGCTATAAAAGGAAGCACCAGTTTGTATGAAATTAAATTAAGTGCTGTAAGTCAAGAATAGTAATATATCATGCTGCCACCAGCACATTGTAATAAGTGAGATAACATTTTAAGAAAAAAACAAATCTAATGATTTAGATAAATCTGAGTTGTGTTCACTTGCAAGTCATTGCAAATATTGGCAATTACAAAACAACATTCAGAAATTGGATGGCACAGTGGTTAGCACTGCTATCCCAAAACCCCAATGTCCTGGCTTTGAATTCTGGTCCAGTCATTGTCTGTTACTTTGTAATAACCACAAAACTCATTCATTTGGAACATTTTGATAAAAGTAAACAGGAAAGGTAACACTTTACAAATTAAGAATATTGTATATCATGCCATTAAGTATACTGTAAGACAGCATAACAAAAAAACACTGTTTACCTTTGTATTTACATATGATCAGGTAGAGATTTCTTTTAAGAGTATTGTCCTTTCAAAACAAGGAATAAAATACACTCAAACTGCAATTACAGATAGATAAATTATAATTTATTTAGAACTTTACAAAAACTCAAGAAAAATATACATTTTATAAATACCACATCCCCCGAAATGCACACAAACGTCTGGCTTAGATAATGAAACAGCAGCTGCTGTCTGGTAACAGATTTGTAGGTGGCAATAAGAGGTAGTCAAATCTGCTTAGTTGTGCACACAAGTTTAATTGTAAAGGCATTACCATTTAGACAGAGCAATCTACAGCTTGTTGAGTCCTCAAGTGGAACACGGTGATACAAGTTTGTTTCTTCCAAAGTTCCTCTTGTTGAATTGATCAGCATTCTAGAGTTAGAATGATTCAATATTAGATTGTTGGTAACAGAATAAATCATTTCTGTGGCTGAGTTAATATAGATTAACACGGATGCTGCAATGTATCTCCATAGAAGGTAACATTGACAAATCCACCCATTCTTTCAATGTCAGGATAATCATTTTAGATCTAATTTTAATATGTTCACCTTTTTACTATTGCTGATTCTTCTTTGAAAAGAAAGTTTTTTCCACAACAGTGGTCACTCAGTGAATTCCCCAGGAAGAAACATTTTGGCCCCAACTAATATTTCACTGACTAAACTCACCACGCGCATCAACTTTTCATTTTAGAGACACGTCTTTAATGAAGGTGCAGTGCTGCCACTATAGACAGATCCCCAACGGTACATATTTTGAAATGAAACACAGCCTATGGTCTTCCACTGTGCAAATGGGGAATCTGTGCCAGGTTTGGCAGGTACGGGTTCAATGGTACAGGGTTGCATGTCAGACAATCATTCAAAAACATATTTAGGCATATATTTCAGATGAAAAAACAACATAAAAAAAATAAAATGCAAGCAAAAATGATGGCAACAAAAGTTGTACAGTTTTTCCAAAAAGTAGCAAATCCAAATAAAAAACTGTATATCTAAATATGTACAATAATGACCCTAAAAACTCTAAAAATGGCCTCCCATTAATGGACGTGGTCTGCCTTGTAAATGATAAGAGACATAGGCATTAACCCTTGTGTGACCCTGTTTTAGAATAGAAATGGAAGGGTTATTGGACAAATATAGCTTTTTTAAATAGTCCATATTCACCCTACATCAAGCATTCTGTCATATGGCTGTAGTTGACAAAATAAGCTCAATAAAAAAAAAAAAACACCTTTTTTTTGCCGCTTTTTGCTTTAAATCATTATTTTTCATTTTGATGTGTATCATTTCATTTCCTCTGTTTTGATCTGGCAATATTTTCCATTCTAAATTCAGATTCTCTGAAATATTCACACCATAAACCTCCTTATGATTTGCAATCTCTGATCATTTAGACACAAAACTACATTTTAAATAAAACAGGAAAAAATTGTAATCACTCAGTAATACCATAAAACCTTATGCCTTATGTGTATAGTGGCAGCCATGAGTTAACTAATATATTTCAGTTAGGATCACTCTTTCAAAGGTATAGTTCAGTTGATCTGATATTGCAGATGATATAAAAGAATAAAGTCTGATGTTTTAAATGTCATTCATCAACATTTGAATGGGGTGCCATATGTTTATGCATTATGCATGTTTTTGGAAGAAGAATCCTTGAGTTTCTGTGTAAAAAAATTGTCTAGCTCCGTATTTCAATCACTATTCACTCGTTGTTCTACAAGATGGAGAAATCCAGACCCCCAAGTGTAAATCTGGGTTTCAGTTTATTTTTTTTTTTTCTAACATCTGAAGTAATTTTGTCCAGCAATGTAGTGTCCCAGCGTGGTATATTATTCCTCGTCTGCTACAACATAAGACTCAATTATGTTAGTTACTATATAACATGACAGTCTCAGCCCCATTTAGTCCAGTTTAGAGTCATGGGGACAGTATTGAGTGCAAGGCAGGAACCAGTCCTGATGGGATAACAGTCCAATGTAGGCCCCCTGAAGAACACATCCTCACTCATATTCACACATGTGACAATTTGGAATTGACAAGGAACCGAAACTGTGCATCTTTCACTATCAGTAGAAACACCCACAAAGGCATTGGCAGAACAAGTTAACTCCAAGCAGACAACAGCCATACATGGAATTAAATCCAAGAATGCTGAATCCATGTAGCAATTATTGTAGTTAATGATGCTACTATTCTACTATTCTATAAGTAGACCTCCAAAAATATAATTACTTAGAAAAGAAATTCAAATCACTATAGAAGCCAGGAGAAAAATGGGAAAATATCTTGTTTGAACAAGATAACATGAGCTGAAATATTTCACACAGAATAATGATCTGCCACTTCCAGGGCAATGACATTGTGTCTTCATCACTCCTTTGTGTTTGGTGTTCATGTGTTGATGTTTCAATTACGGCATGTCTTCAAACAGTTTTGGGTACAGTGGTACCAGTTTGGTATTTTTCGAGTACAAGTTATTTCTTTACAATCATGGTGCATATTAGTTTGCCATATGGAATTCCGTTGTAAAGTGAAACATCTTTTTGTAAACTTAAGAAAAGTATCCTGCTCTTTTTTTGTAAATGGAGCTGAAGGGACAGGAGTCCAAGCATGAAAATAAAAACCTTAAAACTTACCGAATATGTTTACTCTGTTTGATTTAGGCATGCTTGTGAGAAAAACTAAACTAGAAGTAATAAATGTTATCACAGATTCTCTGTAATATTTTCTTGAGGTAAAGATAAGTTTGGTAATCGTGGGTCTGCTTATAGTACCTGTCCTGGAACTTTGATGGACCTCCAAGCTATATATTTACCTTCTTTAATCTATCCGCTTTTGGTTTATCAACAGTTCTGTTCTGCCATGGCTTATTACAACACATGCACTGCATAAAAGTATTTGATATTGTGGCAGAGTAATTAGCATGCCATGAACTCATCTGATTAGACAACCCTTCTGCCATCAAACCATTGTGACTGTACACAGTTCAAAATGTGTGCCACTGCTGGCGGCACATGTGCACTCAAATTATATATTTTTTTACGTCATGTGTACTTAAATCATATTTTTTTTAAATGCAGTGCCAGTGCACATACTAATAACCACATATAAACACACTGGTTTAATAGAAGATACACACTCAGATCTTATGATTAAATTGAAGTTTCACATTGCATTGGTCCTTCTGGATACAGCATTGGTGCAATTTCAGATTAATAACCATATCCAGGAAAGAAAACTGACTATTTATAGTTGTGTTTTCATACATCATTGGGTCTGTCGTAAGTATGTCAACTTCCAGCATTGTACTCTTCACTCATAGCTTGCTCCTTCTATTTCGTGCCATTTGATGAGTGATGATTACAAAGCCGGAAACTGAAGGTGTGATGATGAATGTTGTTAGTGCATATTCCCTGCAGGTGAGTGCGATGGATGAAAAGATTTCTGGAGTGAGTTGGATGAAGTGGTGGGAAGTGTACCCAAGGAACAGAAAGTGGTGATTGGTGCAGATTTCAATGGCTATGTTGGTGAAGGGAACAGAGTGGATGAGAAGGTGATGGGTAAGTATGGTGTCAAGGAAAGGAATGAAGAAGGTCAGCTGGTAGTGGATTTTGCAAATCAATCAATCAATCAATCAACATTTATTTATATAGCACATATTCATACAAAAAAATGTAGCTCAAAGTGCTTTACAAAATGAATAGAAAAATAGAAGACACAATAAAAAATAAACATAAGTCAACATTAATTAACATAGAATAAGTAAGGTCTGATGGCCAGGGTGGACAGAAAAAACAAAAAAAAAAACGATGGCCAGGGTGGACAGAAAAAACAAAAAAAAAAAAAACTCCAAATGCTGGAGAAAAAAAATAAAATCTGTGGGGTTCCAGACCACGAGACCGCCAAGTCCCCTCTGGGCAATCTACCTAACATAAATCAAACAGTCCTCTTTGTATTTAGAGTTTTCATGGAAGGACCTGATGATGATGGTCACGTAGACTTCTGGCTTTCAGTCCATCAATGTTGGTGCATCATGATGCTTTGAGTAGGTGGTGGCACAGGCCGCCACCACAAAGAAACCAGAAAAAGAAACAGAAAAAAGGGTCAGTACAGATTTTGGAGCCACTGTGAATAGTTATTATGATGAATTGAACATACAGAGTATCAGTATTAAGTAAAAGTGAAGTTATAAAAAGGTCATGTTAAAGTAATGTGTTTTCAGCAGTTTTTTAAAGTGCTCTACTGTATTTGCCTGGCGAATTCCTATTGGCAGGCTATTCCAGATTTTAGGTGCATAACAGCAGAAGGCCGCCTCACCACTTCTTTTAAGTTTAGCTTTTGGAATTATAAGGAGACACTCATTTGAAGATCTAAGGTTACGATTTGGAATATAACGTGTCAGGCATTCCGATATATAAGATGGAGCGAGATTATTTAAGGCTTAAGGCAAATAGGATGAACATGAATGTTGTGAATAAAATATCTTAAGAAGAAGTAGAAACACAGGGTAATATATAAGAGTGGTTTAAGATGCATACAGGTGGATTATATACTATGCAGGAGGGTCAGTCTGAAGGAGATTGCAGACTGTGGCAGGGGAAAGTGTAGTTAGGCAACATAGGATGGTAGTCTGTAAGATGACGTTGGAGATCAAGAAAAGGAGAGTGAGATCAGAGCCAAGGATTAAATGATGGAAGTTGAAAAAGGAAGACTGTAAGTTGGAGTTCAGGCAGTGAAGAGTTACCAGATAGCTATGCAACTACAGCAGAAGTGGTAATGGAGACAGTTGAAAGGGTCTCTGGTGTCACATCTGGACAGTGGAAGGAGAACAAAGAAACCTGGTGGTGGAATGGGGAAGTACAGGAGAGTATACAGAGGAAGTGGTTGACGAAGGAGAAGTGAGATAGTCAGAGAGATGAAGAAAGTAGACAGGAGTACAAGGAGATAAGGCGTAAGGTGAAGAAAGAGATTGTGAAAGGCTAAAGAAATTGTATATGGACAGTTGTATGAGAAGTTGGACACTAAGGAGGACCTGTACCGATTGGCTAGACAGAGGAGCCGAGCTGTGAAAGATGAGGTGCAGGTTAGGGTGATAATGGATAATGATGGAAATGTACTCACTAGTGAGGAGAGTGCGTTAAGCAGATGGAAAGAGTACTTTGAGATGTTGATATATGAAGAGAATGAGAGAGACAGAAGGCTGGATGATGTGGAGATAGTGAACCAGGAAGTGTAACAGATTAGCAAAGAGGAAGTAAGGATAGCTATGAAGAGGATGAAGAATGGGAAGGCTGTAAATTCAGATGACATACCTGTGGAAGCATGGACGTGTTTAGGAGAGATGACAGTGGAGTTTTTAACAAGATCATTCAATGCAATCTTGGAAAATGGGAGGATGCCTGAGGAGTGGAGAATAAGTGTAGTGGTACCAATTTTTAAGAATAAGAGTTATGTGCAGAACTGTAGTAACTATAGAGGGGTAAATCTGATCAGCCACAGCATGTAGATATGAGAAAGAGTAGTGGAAGCTAGGGTAAGAAGGGAGGTGATGATTACTAAGCTGCAGTATGGTGGCATGCCAGGAAAGAGCACTACATATGTTATATTTGCTCTAAGGGTATTGATGGAGAAGTATAGAGGAGGTCAGAAGGAGCTGTATTTTGTCTTTGTGGACCTGGAGAAAGCATATGACAGGGTGCCTAGAGAGCAGTTGTGGTATTATATGATGAAGCTAGGAGTGGCAGAAAAGTATGTAAGAATGGTACAAGATATGCATGAGGGAAGTGTGACAGTGGTGAGGTCTGCAGTAGAAGTGACAGGTGTGTTTAAGGTGGGGGTGGGATTACATCAGGGATTGGCTCTTAACCCTTTCTTATTTTAAATGGTCATGGACAGGTTGACAGAGGAGATTAGACCCTGTGAACTATGATGTTTGCTGATGACAACGTGATCTGTAACAAGAGTAGTTAGCTGGTAGAGGAGACAATGGAGAAGCGGAGATATTCTGTGGAGAGGAGAGGAATGAAGGCCAATGGGCCAAGAAAAAATACATATGTGTGAATCAGAGGGAGGTCAGTAAAATAGTGAGGATACAGGGAGTAAAGTTGGCAAAAGTGGATGAGTTTAAACACTGGGGATCAACAGTACAGAGTAACAGGCAGTGTGGACAAAAGGTGAAGAAGAGAGTTCAGGCAGGGTGGAGTGGGTGGAGAAGAGTCTCAGGAGTTATTTGTGACAGACAGGTACTAGCAAGAGTGAAAGGGAAGGTCTACAAGATGGTAGTGAGACCAGCTATGTTATATTGGTTGGAGATTGTAGTGTTGACAAAAAGACAGGTGTCAGAGTTGGAGGTGGCAGAATTAAAGATGTTAAGATTAGCATTTGTTTGATAAGGATGGGCAGGATAAGGAATGAGTACAATAGAGGGTCAGCTCAGATTGGATGGTTTGGAGATTGTGTTGGTTTGTATATGTACAGAGGAAAGATGCGGTGTACATTGGGAGAATGATGCTAGGGATGGAACTGCCGGGCAAGAGGAAAAGAGGAAGGTTTTTTTAAGAAGAGGTTTGTGGTTGTGGTGAGAGAGGGCATGCAGGTGATGGTGTGACAGAAGAAGATGCAGAGGACATGAAGATATGGAAACAGATGATCCGCTGTGGCAACCCCTAATGGGATCAGCCGAAAGAAGATTAAATAACTGCCTCATCATAAGGTGCATGTAAGACAAAGATTAAAAGTTCTAACATTCTTCTCTCTCTCTCTCTCTCTCTCTGTCTATCGTTCTCTGCTGTTTACTTTGCATCTCTTACGCTTTATAGGGAGTCCAATGCATTGTCTGTCGGCCAAGTGTTGTTTTCCATTAGCAGATCATACTTCCACATTAAAATGTGCATCAGGTTCATTTCTGAGAATAGCAGCATATCATGCATACAGATGGTGTAAGCAAATTCTCATGCAGTCCTAATCTTATTACATGTTGTCAAGGAAATGCCCTGTAACCATGGCAAGAATCACAAAAGAAGCATCTGATCATGAACGAATGCTGCACTGGCCTAGTCATCAGTGCCAGTATCTAGTGACGGCAGTACAAATGAACACTAGCTCAATTCAAATCATCATTGCTTTCTAATAGCCCTCCGTTTAGTTTACATTTAAGTACTGCTATTATAAGTTGTTTTGCTCAATTTTGCTGCTGGATTATTGCATTACTAATTTGCTAAATATCTTAGTTGCCCAATTTCTTTTCTTATTTTTTTAAGAATTCAAACCTAATTTTCCTGGTACAGGTTACACATGCTAGAATTAATTTAAAACAAAAGCATGTCTCGTTTGCCTTACAATTAGGTTATCCTCCACTTTACAAAACAATTATATCTGGTTTCCTGAGGCACACATGGCACCCTCGCCATGTCATTTGTCAAAGGCTGTTTATTTACTCAGCACTACTCATGACCCAGTACTGGCTGTAATAATGGATACTTGCATGTACAGTATGCCAGACAGCTCTGTATATCTAGGTTTAATTCTCAGCCTTAACTATGGTTGTGTTGATTTTACACATTCCTTTTTCTGTCTGTGCCTACACATTTTATGTTGTATTCATCATCAAGCATGTTAGATGATTTGCCATGATTAAATTAGTTAATTATGAATGAGCGTGGGTTTTTGTGTATAATTTCTTGCAACCACAAGTTGAATGTTTCCAGTGCTATGCCATGTCTCCTTAGAAACACTTCCAGGCTGTAAAAAAAGTAGGGAGCTTCTCCCTCGTCAGCATGCTCTGTCAACACCCAAGGACCCCACCAAGGCTGCACTTCCAGACTCCTATTCCTGCGGGTGTCCCAACTAGCCTGCCACACAAGGACCACTGTCACCATCTGTATGGGGATGGAACTGCTCCTAAGTTCCACCTTCCATGGGTTCATCTATTATTTTATACCAGCTGGGCAAAAAATACCAGCTGGGCACAAAGCTATCTTTTTGCCCAGCTGGCCAATCCATCCATCATTCCTCTTTGGCCTCCCATCTGGGTAATACATCTTCCTCATTTCTGGCCGAGATGCCCATTCTCCTCTTACACCTGTCACAGACCAAATGTCTAGAGTGTCTCTGATGTTCCAGATGGATTCACATTTATGTAAGCTATAGTATCTACTGTATATCCCTAAACTACAAAACCCTATCTAATAAATACATCTTTGTCAATCCTCTAGTCTGCATTTAGTTAGGTGCAGCATTCTTAATCTATCTGTGCTCAGCCTATCCACTTCATTTGACGGCAATATGACAAGTCACAGTCTCTCATCAGGATGATAACTAAGCGATTTTCATTTATATTATTTTCATATTAAATTATGTGTCTTTTTAGAAGGATGATTTGCTTTGACAGATGCAGCCTTTGTGTATGAATGTGGGTAAGATGTGGAGGTGTTTTTTAAAATATGTATTACTTATGAAGCTTGACATACCTCTACACTTGTATGTACTGAAAGTAAAGCATTGTTAGCCTCATTACAGATGCAATTAAAGAACTTAATATATTAAGGCAAAGGGCACCCCTCTTATTATTTTTATATCACTACATCCTCTGTGTATGTTTTTCTAAAGAGCTGTAGCTGTGTTAATGGTCAGGTTTGATGATAGATGAGTGGGTGAAGGAGGGGTAGTATGCAATGACATCAATGATGAAGCCAGAGGAGTTATAAATAAAAACATGATACAAGGCTTTGAAGACATTTAGCTGTGGCCTGGAGGGCATAAAAGCAGACACAAGATTGGAACACTTTTTCAAAAGGCCCCTAAAGAGTTGTCAGATGTTTTGAGCTGTGCAAGTAGAAGATGGAGATCGGTAATTATTCATTGATAATGCAAGGGAAAAAAGGATGCTTATGCTGAAGAGAAAACTGTTATTCAATAATGTGAAAAAATGACATTTTCTGAGTGACTAGGGTATTATTGAGCTTGTCAGAATGCAAGTGAGGAGGCAACTTAAGAAGCTACACACAGAAAAATTTGCAAGTCCAGTTGAAGTCAATCCTCGAGTTCTTAAGGCATGTGCTGGCCAACTTTATGGTGTCTTCTGTCACCTATTCAGTCTGTCATTAAGGCTGCAAAATGTTCCACTGCTGTGGAAAAGATCCTGCATTTTTCCAGTTCCAAAGAAGTCAGGCACTTAATTACCTAATGTCCACAGACCAGTGGCAGTTACATCTCACATAATGAATATTTTCTGGTCCTGTTCTATATGAGTTCTGTTGTGGTAGGCCACCTGGACCCACTAAAGTTTGCCCATCTGGCAAAGACTGAAGTGGAGGATGTGATTATCTGCCTGCTCCACAACACTTGTCCTCACCTGGACGAAGCAGGCAGCACTGTGAGGATTATGTTTTTGATTTCCCAAGTGCCTTTAATACCATCCAGAAATCCTTGCTAAGGAGTTGGTCATAGATACACAGATGGATGAGCTTATCGGTGTCTTGGATAATGGACCATCTGTTGGGCAGACTGCAGTTTGTGAGACTCAAGGAATGTGTCTCTGACTGGAGCACCACAAGGAACAGCCCTGTCTCCTTTTCTCTTTATTCCATACTCTAAATATAACAGCGGTTTCAATTCACGTGCAGAAATTCTCAGAAGATTCTGCACATATGGGGAGTTTTTACAAGGGAGATGAGACAGAGTACAAGTACAGGTGGAGAAATTTCTTTCTCGGTGCAGACAGAATTTATTGCAACTTACTATCAACAAAACCAAAGAGCTGGTTATTGATTTTCACGACACCAAAGGGCCTCAATGTCCGGCCACTATTCGGGGAGTGGATGTTGAGGTGAGCACCCCTATAAGTACTAGATTGTTCACTATATAAAAAAGCAGGCTATTTATTCTTAGGAGTGTGTGTTCCTTTAAGTTGTGTAACGACATCTGTCACATATTCTATAATTCTGTAATGGCCAGTACAATTTTCTATGCTGTGGTGTGCTGACTGGTAACATTATTTTAAGAGAATCCCACTGAATCAAAAGGGCTGTTCTTGTTATGAGATGCACTATGGAGACCTAGGAGGAAGCAGAGAAGGAGAGAATTAAAACAAAGCAAAATGTCATTATGAAAAGTACTGCACATCTTTCTGACACACTAAAACTGTACTTACAGCCAACAAATTAATTAGCAGTTGTGTGTTGAGAAATCCATACTCCTAGATCATAATAGCAAAACAAACTTTCTTCATAACTCAAAAAATTATTAAAAAACATTTTGAAACAGTTTTTAAAAACAAAGCAAAAATGATAGGAATCAAGAAGAAATGGCCTAAAGGCCAACCTAGGCAAAAATAGCAGTCCTAAGCCAAAAACCCCAATCCTTCAAACCTAGCCAGATTTCAGAAAACAGAAAAGAGGATGCTTACATGTGTAAACAAAATCACAAGAAAGCTGAAACAGGTGAGTTAGCAAGGAAACTATAATGTCGCACTGAACTTTGGTCTTCAAATAAAGACTGAGATGGTCTCTCAGCTATGACATCAGGGGTGTCTGTTCCACCAAGGTTCCATCCACAAGGTGCAAGGCAGGTAATATGAAGGGGACTCAAAAATTTCTGGAATTGGTCTAAACGTAGTTCAAATTTGTGGTGTAGTTATCAAATATGGCACTAGACATTTTATGCATACAAATCTGGTTAATCAGCCCATCAAGTGTCATTGTACTGAGCTGATTGAGTGCATATTTTTAGTATTTATTCTACATTTGTGTACTTGACTTGATTTTTTTTATCCTACTCACCAGAGTAGATTTTAAAAAGAAAATGACGATCGTGTTTTTCAACACTGATGTATTTTTTACTGATAAAGAGCTTGTTCCCTGGGAACAGACTGCTAATCAGTGACATTACACTGAAGTGCTGAGGCGTGTATGAGAATGTGGTTCAGTACATTAGGGATCTATTGCAGGGCAGAATTGTTTTAATAAAAATGATGAAGCAGTGCAGACCCTGTAAGTGTACAAGGTGTGTGAGAGGAATGCCATGTGGCCATGGAGATCCTGAAGATGTGTGTTGGTCGTTTGGCATACCTGCACTCACTGGGTATAAAAGGGGTCTGACAATAAGAGAGCAGGAGAACAAAAAGGAAAATGAAAGTAAGCCGGAGAAAAGATGGAGGTAAAATCAAGGAAGAAAGAAAGAGCAGAGAAAAAATGCCCGGATCAAAAGTGAGAAGGGTGCAGAAGAATGGAGGAAATACGGTCAAAGAAGTACTGTGCAGAGCGAGAGAAATGGACCCCAGGGTAGGGGCACTTGTGCGGAACATTTGGGGAGAAGCAGGAACAGCCGATCACTCTGAGATTGTCTCATGTATTGCAAAGGATCGTGATGAGACAAAGGAGCAGGGCTTGGAGGTCTGCATATATGCCACGGGATGGTGGTAGGGACAAGAGTTGAAGAAGATTGACCGCATTCACCTGTGTTTACATCTGCTAAATGGGCCCAAATGGTGAGCAGAAACCTGGCAAACCAGAGAAAGGAAAAAAAATTAATGATTCTGACTGGGTTTTAACTGTTGATTGTAAACTTGATTTATGGATTTCAACCTCCACATGAAGGTTATGGATTTTAACCTCTATTCATTTATCTATACTAATAAAAGGCAAAGCCCTCACTGACTGACTGACTCCCTCACTCACTCATTACTAATTCTCCAACTTCCCGTGTAGGTAGAAGGCTGAAATTTGGCAGGCTCATTCCTTACAGCTTACTTACAAAAGTTGGGCAGGTTTCATTTCGAAATTTTACGTGTAATGGTCATAACTGGAACCTATTTTCGTCCATATACTGTAATAGACTGCAGCTTGATGGCCGTGGGAGGCAGAGTTGCGTCTCGCATCATCACGCCTCCCACGTAATTGAGTGCCTGCCCATATACGGTAAATATTTGCGGGTGAAGGACTGTGCTTAGCATATTAATAAGTAAAAATATCTGAATCACAAACTGATGTTAATTATATTTTGTCCATGAATACTTATTATTTCCGATTTTTGTGCTGCTTCCAGGCATGTATTTTCGTATTAAAGCATTTAACCAATCACATTTCAGCCATCATTTGTTGCCAGGATGCTTCCAGGCATGTATTTTCGTATTAAAGCATTTAATCAATCACATTTCAGCCATTATTTGTTGCCAGGCAGAGAGGCCTTCACAATCTGTTGTGCAGGCACTCTAACACAGAATAAATGTTAATTAACCTGTTGCTTCAACCAATTAGATTTTGAGTTGGTGTCAGTAGGGCCCTCTAGCAGGCGTATGGCAACGTCACCGTATTCAGACCCATTGATTGGATAGAAGCCGATATGAGGAACTCTACGAGGCCACTGAATGCACTGCAAGCGCTCCAAGTGCAAGATCTACAGGATTCTGGACAATATTATTTGCTAGACACAGACCACATTTCAAGACCATGAAAACCTGTTGTTTGTCATGCTCCTCGAGTCCCAGAAGTTTCAGGAATACAAGAAAAATTTCCCACATGCAGCCTTCTCCAGTTTAACACAAGAGCCACGGAGCACTTTTTGATCTGTCTCGGCTAAAAACAGAACTGACTGTAATATATGCTATGGATGATTTTGCAGGAAAATCTCCCACTGATCTCCTTGACTTCCTTCATCAGAAAAATCTGAATGAGCGCATGGGGCAGCTGTTCACATTGGTATATTTGGCGGTGACCATTCCCGTGTACACTGCTTCTGTCGAGCGGACATTTTCAGCCCTAAAGCGAATTAAAACTTATGCCAGAAATAGGACAGGGCAAGTTCGACTTTCAGCATTAGCTTTGATGGCGAAAGAAAGGGACTTTTTGATGGAACTGAAGCGCAGGGATAATCCGTACGACAGAGTAATTTAACTGTTTTTGAAGAAAGAGAGGAGGATGGATTTTGTTTGCAAATAAAATGTTGCGATTTTCCTAAATAATATTGCAAGTTTATGAGTTATTATTGATGTTTTTTATGTGTGTCGCAGCTGTGGCTGCAGTAGAAAGGAACTTGTTCACCCCGGTTTGTCTATTCAATAAAGACATTTATTGTGGCTACAGGAGTTATCTATCTGCGATGCAGTGGCTCTTTATACTGTATTTTTGCATATCAAGATGGTTTTTATAACCATAAATTAGTTTTTGAGGGGCGGGTTGATTCAGACGGAGCCCTACTGAAGGCCTAGGTGTGAGATGCACGGTCCGCCACTGGACCAGATGATACGTAAATTTGATGAACATTACAACCCGAAAATAAACAAACCTGTAGAGAGGTTCACATTATACTTCTCCCAGTGCAGCTCTCTAAATCCTCCATGCGAGAACATTGTCATAAGGCTTAACAATCTTATTGTTACACCTTCTGCGTGCACCGAACTGTCCTTATTACGAAGTCTTCCTTGCTTTACCGCTGGCTGCTTCTTTCCATTCACCTTCCTAGCTCTTTATTTAAACACTTTTCCTTCTCACTTTTCAGCTCCTTCGCTGTCTTCTCCCTTTTCATTCGAAATACGCGCCTCCTTGCCTTTAGCGATTTGGATTCACTTCGATAAATGAACCCTGTTATCATTACAACAGTTGATAAACACGAAATGTAACTTGAACACAACATGTCCTCCAAATACGAACCTGATTGAAAGAAATAATGATAATCAAATCCTTGATGACAGCAAAACTCATAATAGTGACAAAACAATTACATTGACAATCAGGTTATGTTATTTTTAAAATGTTTCCTTTTCTTTTTCATAACTTCTTTAACACACTACTTCTTCGCTGCGAAGAGCAGGTATTTTGCTAGTGTGTATATATATATACACATATATATATATGTGTATATGTATATATTTACATATGTATGTATATGTATATGTGTATATGTATATACATGTTTATATGTGTGTGTGTGTATATACGTATATATATGACAGCAACACTCATAGCAGTGACAAAGCCATTACATTGACAATCATGTTACATTATTTTCAAAATGTTTCCTTTTCTTTTTCATTACTTCTGTAACACACTACTCCGCTGCAAAGCGCGGGTATTTAGCTATTTATTGAAAAATTTGCATTGCACTTTTTACACATTGCCTGATTGTTTGAGGAATAAATTGCAATCCACTTACCTTATAAAGGAGGGTGTGAAGCACCAGGGTGTGTATTTCTAGCAGTTCCCGCTAGTGAAGAACATCTGAGTGAGATTTAAAGGAATATGAGTATTGAAAGTGCGGCCTTAGAGCGAGGTAGAGGGTTTTTGTGTTGTTTCACTCACCATATAAGGGAGGGGGTGAAGCACTAGAGTGTGTATTTCTACCAATGCCCACTAGTGAGGAACATCCGAGTGACAGTTAAAGGAATATGAGCATTGAAAGTGCTCCCTTAGAGCGAGGTAGCGGGGTTTCATGTTATTTTACTCATGAAACAATTTGTTTAAATAAGTACCAGTCTTTTTCATTCCTTGATTTTGTTTCAGAGAAGAAAAGGAGAAAGGGGCTGTGTAAGTTTTGTTAATATCTTCTTCTTTTTGTAATTTATCGTGTCATCTGGACTATAAGTTTTCTTTGGATTGTTTGACTATGTGTAATTACTTTTTGATTTTTTTTTCGGTGTTTTTGTACTTTCGATAAAGCAGCATATATTTTTTGCAATTTTTAAGTTGTCTGTGTCTGAAGTTCTTACACTAGTGAACCACACAGGTATGACTTCAGATGATGGAGTCTGAGTTGTGCCTGGGGTCACAAGGTATGGAACATCACAGCCTCTCCGTTTCATGCACTCCACAGAATACAAACTTTTAATGCAACTACATAGTTTTTTCCACTTAACATTGCCCTCATTTCCCAATCTAAGAATCAAACTAGGTTCCTCCAGTTCACCCAGAAACTACAAAGCAAGCTTATAATAATAGCGGAAAAACCCCATGGCTTTAAGTTACGTAATATTTTGGTGTTTACCTGTGAGGGATCACAAATCCCCACAGCACCCACTAGCGACATCCATGGAGCTCAACAGGGCTACTGCACAGTACTATAGTTCCCTGAATGCCCTGTGTGTGTCCATATGGATACCGAAACCCAGGGATGCTGCAATCTAGTATATCAGGGGAGACTGGAGCTACAGCATGTCCAGTTGTCACCCCTGTTCTTTAATTATATTGGCATCTCAGCCAGGTAATGGGCCACTACCCATCCCAAATCTGCTGTTCATCACTACCTAATAATAATAAGAAGAATACTTGATTTACAGGACACTTAAATGTTTAGCAGGAAATTAAAACACAATCTTCTAGTCTGTAATGAAATATTTTACATTTCATTACTTGAATGAAAATATTTTAGCTATAAAATGATGTTATTCTGTTCACACTATGAACTTATTGGTAATTCAGTCCTCCTTCCGGCAGCACTCCCAAGTGTGGCGGAAGTGCTGCATATTCAAGTCCAGGGGCTATCCAGGCGCACCCTGGTGGTGGCCACAGTGGAGCATAGGGTTGGATTTCCCCATCTCAGTGGCCCCCATAGAACCCAGGGGTGGTGCCCCCTTGTGGCCCAGGGAAAACACTGCCTTCCTTCCGGTATTTCCGTACATCTGCCATTCCGGTGGGGCAAGGTCCCTGGACTTCTGTCACAATACATATATATATATATATGTTTAAAAAACATAACCAGTTACTTCACAATGGAATCTGTAGAAACAGTTATATGCAAATGATTATTTCACTCTAAACTGTTATTTTGCAATAGTTTACAGATCTCTTTTTGGATATCAAGGCTGAACATTTTGTGTCTTCCTAATGAATTAACTATTTTTTCTTTTTTCCATTTCTACATAAGTTATGTCAAAATGTTTTTTGCTTCCTGTTTTAGTTACTGTATATGAAATACTTTATATCCCTGGCTGGCTGAGAACAGCAGATGATGTCTGGTGACCTTTGTCAGCACCATCTGCCCACACTAGGTTACTTTTTTAGTTTTTGGCTACTTAATAGACATCTGTTTCTGCCAGTTAATGTTTCCCTGGGGACTACTCCCATTATTCTTCAAGTAAATAGTGATCATATCTCCAAAGTCATTAGAAAAGCCTTAAGATTGTATTTACACTACTAAAAATAAAATTCTAATCTTTTGATAAGGCAGAGGACCAAATTGCTTTTGAGTAACCTGGGGACTGCACATAATGAAAAGTTTTCATAGCAAGTCAATTGAAGTTTATCATTTGTACATAGTACAATGAAATGTGTCCTTTTTTGTCTTCTTAGGAAAGCAGACCAAAATACAACATTATATATACAGTTATGTGTTAATACATACTGTTTTGGAATATTGTAATATTTCAAATCTTATGACAGTCCAGCAACCTTTCAACTTGAGGGTAGAAGCTTTTCCTGAATATACCAATTGCCAATGGCCTTGTGCCATTTTGTCATAAGGAACGAGTGAGAAAAATGGCTTTACAGGATGGCTGAGGTGGTTATTTATACTTGTTTGACTTTCTAAGGCAATAAGTGTTGTATACATATTTCCTAAGAAGAAAGCAACTGGATACGGGTAATATTCTGTGCTGCCTCCACCATCATCTGTAATGGTTTACGATCTTCAGCCGAGCAAGTGCCATACCAGGATGCTGTCCTGACAGTGGCGATGGACTTCAGGGTGCACCTGTAGAAATTCATGACAATATGAACATCTATACGTCTCTTGACTGGATTAAGGTTTAAATATTAATCAGGAAACTTCACTAAAAAGAAAATAAAACAAAGATTGTTCCACTGAAGAAACTCAGACTTTTATATGTTACTTGCATTGCATGGCTGAGATTCCAAGGTGATTGACTATAAAACACATGGCTGCTAATTCAGTTCTCACCTCTGACTCACTGTGAGAGCCTAAAAAGTCCCCTTATCTACCAGAACCCCAATTACATTTTATATACTGTTTCTGAAGAGTACCCTGAATGATGTTGCTATATAAAATGAAGCTTTACTAAATGATTGATTTTTTAAGTAGGATCATAACATTTTTATATCTATCTATAAAAGAGAAGCATATTCATCCATCTGCTATCTTTACTTTTTAATCTAAACTACTGTAAGAGGGAAATGAGCCTATGCAGGAAGAAACGACTGAATCCGGGATGGTAGGAATCTGCAAGAACTTGTCAGTACTTCAAAGACCAAAGAGCAATATTATGCTTCAGATATCAAGATGGGATGGCAATTATATACTGTAGATATTAATTTTACCCTTAACATAGATGAGACATCATTTCATAACAGGCTACGCTAAACTAAAGTCAAGCACACACATATCTTTCCTGCTAAAAAAAACTATTCAACCCCTAGCAGTGCAATCTTCCCAGCATTCTTCCTGATTCATGGAAATCAGTTTTTAAAAGTATTACATTTTTCTCTAAGAATCCAAATTATCAACACGTTCAATTTAAATATGTAAAAAAAGAAAATGTAGGCCTATTAAAATTTAACAAAACAAAAACAGACACAGTATTCATAAAATGGTGTAGAGAAAACTGTATTACTGCATAGGCAACATCATTTTGAAAACACATAAAAACAGAAGCAAATTATACAAAACAATATACAGCTAAAAAGCAAAACAATTTTATCACTTTCACCAAGGTGTTTGTTTTTTTTTTTTTTGGCACAATGTTTCTCGATGTTTTCAGCCCTGAATTCTTTGTTGGCTTGTCCTTTTTTCCAAATGCTTTCTGCTACTGATCACATCCTTCAAGTGATTTGTGTCATTTGCTCTGATTTTATTGTTTCATTGCATGACACCCTTAATTATTAACAGCTATGTGATTAGGTAGATAAGGAATGGGGAAATATAAGCAGGGCAAAGTCATCCTCAAATGCCCATTCATTTCATGTCTTATCTATTGATGAATCCTTGCATTTTTTGGGAAAGTTCTGCTCTGTTACTATTTCTGCATTCAAATTATTAAACCTTTTCAGTTTATAGACGATTCTGTTTACCTCACCTAGTTTTGGTTCAAATTATGCAATTATTTATAGCTTAACATTCCTTTTCTAAATAATTATAAAGTACTTACCTTTGCCATATGAAGGAGTGAAGAGAGGCTCCGGTAAGAAACAGCAGTGCAGGTGAATGATAGCAGGCTTTGGTTGGAGTGGCATTCAAAGTATGTGTGGGTCCTGGAACACCTACAGCTCTACACTTACTGCTGAGCAATAAACTACCACTGCCCCCCAGGCATTAGTCTGCAACTACAAAGTAAAAGAAGTGAATTAGCAATTCTTTGATGTTTCAGTAAGAGAACTGACCACAGTTAGAGCAGCGTGTGGAAAATTGTGTATCTATTGGCAGGGATGTGCCTAATAAAGTACTGAGATCTTGTCAAAAGAAACGCTGTCATGATGTATTCTCTTATTAGAAATGCATGGATTGGCATCGTAAGGGACTGGACATGACAATACCATGCTCATATAAAACTAAGCAGCCAATGCTAGGGGTTGTCTTTTGACAAAGTTATTGACCACTTTGAGAACCTTCTGCAGCTATGAAAAGAGAACGAAGTGCACTGTAGGTACCTCATATATTTAAAAGTCCTTGAGTGGGATAATCGGATTGATAGTGGTGAGCTATCTGTTTGTTTTGGTAAGAAGTGTTTTTTCCTTGATTTTTGTGTCTAGAGAAGAAAAGGAAGGATTTTTTTCTTTTTTTTGTGAATAATTTTTTGTTCCCATTTTCTTTATTGTGTGTCATCTAGACTGTGTCTGTTAACTGATGACATGATGCTGATTTTTGTTTAGTGTACTTGTAAATTTAAGATTAGTGTTTTACACTTTTATTTTTGCCTGGGTCTCAGTTCTCTCATCCACTGATCTGTTCAGTTATGACTCTTGACACCTGGAGTCTGAGTTTTGGCAAAGATGCTGCCATTACTTAGTGGATCACACACCTTTTGACGGTTTAAAGAATACATTTCTGTCCTAACAAAAATAACACCAATTTCAGTAAGGCTAAGGCTCCTGATTCTATTTTAAGAACATGAGCATTGTTACTGTTGCTATTCAATTCACAGCTCCAAACTCTTCTTCATGCAGTACAAATAATCTGCTGCTTGTGAGTCCTCCGTTTGGGTGGTCTTTACGGAGCTGAATATGACTCCAAAAGTAGTCCTAGGTCTTGCCATGGAAGTAACCCCAAAATTCTCTTTGAATAGTAATCTAGCTTTACATTATTCCCATTCAGTCAACATAAAGGTGGGCCTCTTCCATACCATACCACGTCTCTAGTCAGGCATTTTCTAACCTGCTTAGTCCTGAACTGGGTGGCGGTGCTGGAGTCTATCCCAGCTAACATAGAGCGCATGGAAGTAACAAACCCTAGACAGAGCTCCAGTCCATTGCAGGGCAAAAACACAGCCCCACACACAATTCAGTAATGCCAATCCACCTAACCTGCATGTTTTTGGATTGTGGGAGGAAAGTGGAGCACCTGGAGGAAACCCATGCAAACTCCACTCATGGAGGATCCAGGATGCAAACCCTGGTCTGTTTACTGTGAGGCACCAATGCTACCACTGCTCCACTGTACCTCAAATTGTCTAAGTCTGGCTTAACAATAAATCTGTCCATATATTAGTTTTTATTACTCATTTTAGTTCTACTGTGGGATTCATTTTTTATCCCATGCTGAACGAGGGTGTAGTTTTTCTGCCTCTCCTCTAATTTTCCTTAAACACTTAACAGCTACCTCACGCTACATTATTTTCAGTCATTTATAATTGTTTTCTAGATATGGGCAACTCTCAATTTACTGTTTGACTTAAAAAATGACTAAATTATACAATAAATTGTTTCAATTGCATTTTATGCATTTGCGTTGTAGTAAGTGTATTGTTGAGATCAATAAAATGCCTCATGTGAATCTCACTATTACTTCTTTTGTATTTCTCATCAAAATATTATTTTATATGTTCAATAAAGTTTTATTGCTGCTGTACTGCACACTCTTCACAGAACAATAGATAAGAATTATACAGAAATGGATTTTATCTTATGAAATGCTACAATATAATTTACTTAAATGAAAGATCCTATGTTTAAGTGTTTTGTTTGGTTCTATTAAAAAGAAGAATAATGCATATTAATTACTGGAGGCAGACTTCATATGTTTATATAATAATCAATGAAATGAATTATTGAGTGGAAGTGGATGAGATTCCTTTACACGTCTGGAATTCCAACAGATTTAATCCCATTTCACTCAATGTTAAGCATTATATCTTGCAGCTGGAGTCATATATTCACTCTTTCAGAAAGCTTTCAATAAATACACAAAAGGCTTGATTTACTATTCCTCTCTGCAGCATCAGTGAGCGAGACCACAATTCAGATATGTCAGCCCATCTTATTGGAAATACTTGTCAGACAAAAGGCAACAAGCCAGCATTGATAACACCTCACAGCCTACTGTTGTCAAAAAGAGATTTCCTACGACTGACGAAAAGGTAAAAACAGTACTCCAATGATCCACCTCCTTGAACTTTTCTGAGCTCATGTTTTATATACTGTAGTTCCTGGGTTTATAATAAGTGAAAGTTATAAGTGTGAATGTTAATAACTTTTGTTGCTGCCAGTTTAAAATGGTAATCAGAAAAATCATTGGATGCTGTAATTCTATAGCTACTTTTGTAGGCTCACAAAACTCTCAGCGGAGTTCAATAAATTAAAAAAAAAATGTATTAATGGGCACTGTTCTATGGCCACAAAAATAATGAGACTAGTTCAGTTTGTAATGGCAAACAATAACTAAAAGAGGCTTTCATGACATTGTGTTCTGTCCTTCAGCTTATAAAAAGCATTTTTGAACCAGGTGGCACATTCATGCACTACATTTACTTTTACATTTACTTGGTTAGCAGACACTTTAACCCAAAGCAGCTTACAGAAGACAACATCCTAATCAAGTGAACAACAGTCTACGGGACTAATGCAGTGGTTAATACTACAACTCACCGTTCCAGGTAGCAAAGCTATAATTTTACTATCCTGTACTGTATCTACAAAGGTTTTATGGCATGCCATTTTCCACCCTAATCACCTTTTAAGATGACTAGCCCTGCTAAATTATATATGCTCGTCTGTGCCCTGTTGGTGATGGTTGGTCCTGGTGTTGTGCTTAATGACTACTCCAATTCACTAAGACCATGTACTGGACTAAGCAATTTAAGAAATTAGATGGATTGTTAACTAACTTAAAATAATGCATAAAATGTCATTTTTTTATGGCAATAAATGGCAAGAAAACCCAATGAAATGTATTAAGATATATTTTAAATTTTAAATACTACCACAGCAGTGCAATGGGTTACAAAACAGTTAATTGATAGATGCAATTATAAACTTTTTACTTTACACACATTAACAACACAACAAAAATTAGACAAGAAACAAAGAAGGAGAAAAGAGTGGAAAAAATTGAAGAAAAACAAAAGAAAAACTAAACATTGCAAACAAAATAGATGAACACTATTACATTTTCTAGAGAAAATAACAGCAATTAAATAAGACAAAATATTTTAAAGAATGTTTAATTGAGGACAATATTGATAAAAAGTACATCCGTACTCATCAGACGAGAGTGTGAATCAAATGTGCAAAGCAAAATAGTCAGTTGATAACATTTTGTGTATATTTTATTATGTTGAATTGAACTTTGACTTGTCAGACTCCGATTTTGGTGCAAGTGATCTGAAGATTGAGAGTGAAAACAAAAGTGAGGTACTGCTATCAGTTATTTGGTTCTCAGCTGATCGTGGTGCTGAACACGTTCATGTAGCTGATGTGCCTATGGCAACGTTCACTTGGGACAACCACCACTTACAATGCCAAGAGGTACAAACCAGATTTCATTGTACTGTGACCTTCGTCACTATCCATCCACTGCCACAACCCATCCGCCGCTGCTACCTAATCACAGCCACTGCTGCTGTAGCCAGAGGCGGCGAACACACAGCAAGAGTGGCCACAGAACCAGCAATAGACATTTTATGCTGATTTATGTTACTTTGTGTGCTTTTCAGAAAACTGCCCGGCAGCTGCTCATCATTTGACCAGCCTCCCATCCCCAACGCTGCCAGTGCCAGTGCTACTGCAGCCAGAGATGGGTCACACACGTTGACGCACACTGCATGCAGTAGCAGATATTTTATGTTGACTTATGCGAGAAACTATTGCTATGTGTGTTTTTCAGAAAACAGCCAGGCAGCTGCTCCCTCCCCCACCAATCCGCCCACCCGCTACTGCTGCTGCTACAGCCAGAGACAGCTAACACGTGGCAACAGCGCACTGTACATAGCAACAGACATTTATGTTGATTTATGTGAGAAACTATTGCTTTAAAATGATGTCTCGTGTATAACGAGTACCACAACTTTTAGCAAAACTAAAATGAGTGAAAATTGTGCACATTATATGTGAGATTTTACGGTACTACTTCTAACTTATAACATCCACCAAGGAGTACTGAACCTTCCATGCACAGACATATTTATGTCAGAAGTACTGTTGATGTTACTGATCTGTCTCCTATGTCTGCGATGATGAGAATGGAGTCATGGTGGCTCAAAGACAAAATATAGTTGAGTAAAAACAAAATAAATAAATAAATAAATATAATAATAACACCAATAAAACAAAGGCAATGTGAATATTAACAAAAAATGAAATTCTTATGTAAAAAAAACAAGCTAGACACAAACCATTAAATAAATTTGGCCTATAATACACTAGTCAAGTCATACAACTGTGATTAATAGACATGCTCTTTCCCAATAATTGTTTACTTATAGTTGTCATCCTTGAATCCAATAGGAATACTCCACCAGCACAAAATATAAAAGGTAAAGAATACACATGGGGATATAGTAATGAACTTAAAGACATGAAATTAGGTATAGAGTGAAATTTAAGTGAGAGCTCCATGGTCTGAGCGATTGTATGGAATGTAAACCACTCAACTGGAAAATTCAAAAAACATGTTAACAACAATAATAAATAAATAAAACTTGAGCAAATGGGAATGGGAACAAGAGACCGAGTCACTGTATTAGAAACTACTAACTAAGCAATGTGCAAGATAAATTTAACAATTTTGAAAGTTAAAAGCTGACAGGAGAACATGAGAATTATTGGGATCCCAGACAAAACAGAAGAAGAAAATCCAGTTTAATTAAGGAAATCCTAATAGTTGAAAGAGCACTTTGCTTACCTGGCAGACATATCCGGAGAGCTTTTATTATTAAGTTCCATACATTTCTTTATAAGGAAACTATGCTGTGTAGTATTAAGGCAATTAAGGGAGTACTTTTTTTCCTTATGTAAGTAGCAATTGTCGTGGCGGCAATCCCCGAACCTGTTGGTGGACACCGGCGGTGAGGGATGCCATCAAGCTGAAGAAGGAGTCCTATAGGACATTTTTGTCCTGTGGGTCTCTGGAGGCAGCTGATAGGTACCGGCAGGCCAAGCGGAATACAGCGTCGGTGGTTGCTGAGGCAAAAACTCGGGCATGGGAGGAGTTTGGAGTGGCCATGGAGAACGACTTTTGGACGGCTTCGAGGAGATTCTGGTCCACCGTACGGAGGTCAAAAAACTCCTTGGTGGCAGGGCCCTGGTAGTGGATGAGGTACGCCCGGAGTTCCTCAAGGCTCTGGATGTTGTAGGACTGTCTTGGTTGACATGTCTCTGCTACATCGCATGGACATTGGGGACAGTGCCTCTGGATTCACAGACTGGGGTGGTGGTCCCCCTCTTTAAAAAGGGGGACCGGAGGATGTGTTCCAACTACAGAGGGATCACACTCCTCAGCCTCCCTGGAAAAGTCTATTCGGGGGTTCTGGAGAGGAGGGTCCGTCGGATAGTTGATCCTCAGATTCAGGAGGAACAGTGTGGTTTTCATCCTGGTCGTGGAACAGTGGACCAGCTCTACACCCTTAGCAGAATCCTAGAGGGTGCATGGGAGTTTGCCCAACCAGTCTACATGTGTTTTGTGGACTTGAAAATAGGCGTTTGACCGTGACCCTTGGGGAATCCTTGCCGTCAGTAAGTGGAGCACCTTTCCAGTGAGAGTTGGACTCTACCAGGGCTGCCCTTTGTCACCGATTCTGTTCATAACTTTTATGGACAGAATTTCTAGGCGCAGCCAGGGTGTTGAAGGGGTCCGGTTTGGTGGACTCAGGATTGGGTCACTGCTTTTTGCAGATTATGTTGTCCTGTTTGCTTCATCAGGCCGTGATCTTCAGCTCTCTCTGGAACGGTTCGCAGCTGAGTATGAAGCGGCTGGGATGAGAATCAGCACCTCCAAATCCAAGACCATGGTCCTCAGCCGGAAAAGGGTGGAGTGCCCTCTCAGGGTTGGGGGAGAGATCCTGCCCCAAGTGGAGGAGTTCAAGTATCTCGGAGTCTTGTTCACGAGTGAGGGAAGAATGGACCGTGAGATTGACAGGCGGATCGGTGTGGCATCCGCAGTGATGCGGGCTCTGCATCGGTCTGTCGTGGTGAAAAAAGAGCTGAGCCGCAAGGCAAAGCTCTCAATTTACCAGTCGATCTAGTGACTAGTGACCGAAAGAACAAGATTGCGAATACAAGCGGCTGAAATGAGTTTCCTCTGCAGGGTGTCTGGGCTTTCCCTTAAAGATAGGATGAGAAGCTCAGTCATCCGGGAGGGGCTCAGAGTAGAGCCGCTACTCCTCCGCATCGAGAGAGGTGGCTCGGGCATCTGATCAGGATGCCTACTGGACGCCTCCGTGGTGAGGTGTTCCGGGCACGTCCAACCGGGAGGAGGCCCCGGGGAAGACCCAGGACACGCTGGAGGGACTATGTCTCCCGGCTGGCCTGGGAACGCCTTGGGATTCTGCCGGAAGAGCTGGAAGAAGTGGCTGGGGAGAGGGAAGTCTGGGCCTCTCTGTTTAAGCTGCTGCTCCCGCGACCCGACCCCGGATAAGCGGAAGAGGATGGGTGGATGGAAGTAGCAATATCTCCAAGAAAAATTAGTATTGTATGATAACATTAAACAGGGACTACACAAGTCATTTCACTATAGTCAGTTTGGACTGGAGATCTAAACTGAACATAACAGGGATCAACTGTTTGGATTTAAACACCTGAGGAAGCTGAAAAGACCTTGGAAACTCATCTGCTAAATTCTGATGAATGACTTAATTTCAATTAGCACAAAGACTATATATATTTATTATACAAGTACTGTATAAATATTGAAGATAAACTCTGGCTGATGTTATTAACAATATTCACATTGTATAATTATTTTATTTGTACTTCATAGCTGTCAAAATTATATTATTGTAAAAGACTGCTAAGCAGCAGCACCATAAACTTTACCAACCCTTTCCTCTATTTGATTATAATGTAAATATACTGTAAAAAGTAGATATTACTATTATACAGTTTATATTTTTTATTCACTACTACAAGTATTTGTGGGTCCACATCAACGAAAAGCTGAACTGGTCTTGTAATGCAAAGGAAGTACATAAGAAAGGGCAAAGCTGGCTCTTTTTTCTTAGGACACGACATTCCTTTAATGTGGGTAGTGACATCATTTACATGTTGATTTGTGAAACAATGCCATTTGTTGCCATTGTGGTAATTTCTGAAGTGCAATGTTGTCAGAGTTATTGTATATTAAAGTAGTGGAAACACTAAAGAAATCTAGTCAATGTATATGTACCAAAACTGGGATGATAAGAAATGTACAGCTTTTCTTTAGCTCTTTGTATATCTAATCAAAGGCTAGAATGGCTGCAGATTTTAACTGTTAACACTAGAATTACCAGAGCCTACAAAAAAACTCCTAGATCCGTCCCACTTTAAATCGCTACTTAAATCCATCCGCATCTCTCCCAGCATCTTTTGTCTTGTTAATGTTGAGATTAAAAGCAGCAAGCAGCAAGCAGCCGGCTATTCCACCCCCCACCATCGCAGAACATGCACAAACTTCTCCCTGCTCTTGCCTTGATTGATTATCTGGGCGTGAAGTGGAGTTTTAGAGTGGAAAAAATAGATTGTTATTTGGAACACACGCATTTCATGTGTGTTTCGTTTCTACAGTAATCTGTGTAAACACATTGTTAAAATAGAAACTTTTCATATTTTAGTAATAAATGTTACAAAATGTAGGCATAAACTATAGAATATGTAAGGGTTGATTTCCAAACTCTCTTTCACAAAAGATTCAAACATGACACAGCAACTCCCATGGCGTAGCGGTAAGATTTGCTGTCGTAGCATGTCTACCGTGGCTCAGAGACCTGAGTTCGATTCCCTGTTGGGCACAATCTGTTATAATTTTTTCTTTTTAACCTCAAACGGACATAAAATTTATAAATTGGTATGCACTGTCAGTTAATGATATTGTTATATTTCCATGTGGGATGCTCCTTTTAAAATATTTTTAACAACTGAGACTGCAATTAACATGAACAGGTGTCCTTATAACTGTTATTTTTAAGACCCATAACACACAGACAGATAGAGCACTGCATAATAGAGAGACAGACAGACAAACAGGCAGAGAAGTCACTAAATAAACAGGGAAAGTACTGTATAATAGATACATCAAAAACAGCTAAGGGAATAGTTATATAGATAGATAGGAAGGAAAGGCCTTATATGATAGGCAGACAAGGAGGCTGCTATATAATAATAAAATTACTGTTATTACTATATAGATAGATGGAGTTCATAGTATAATAGACAGACAGAGAAAGCACTACTAAATGAAAAATAGGCAGGCGGGCGGGGGTTAGAGCGTGATCATCATTGAGAAAATAAAACTCAAAAAAGGAGGATGTAACATCGTCAAGCTTCTGTTCCAAGACAGCCGCTTCCCCAGGAAAGTACACTGTGTCAGTGTCAAGTGCCCTTTCAATGTAATAGAAACCACAGCATATAGAAAAGTGTGCGCATTGCACACTTACACAGGTACACATGTCGTAATGTAGGAAAGATGGTTCTTGTACGCTCTAACCCCGCCCCCCTCATGCCTGCCTATTTGCGTGCCTCTTCTGAGCTGACAGCGCGAGCGTTACTTAGAGTCAGATCGGGGGAGAGGGGGAGGGGTTAGAGCGGGTGAGCTTATTCAGTGCGGCGGGAACAACGCACATGTTGATCTTTTTTTTTCTTTCAGTACATGTGCCTTCCCTGTTTATTTAGTGACTTCTCTGCCTGTCTGTCTCTCTATTATGCAGTGCTCTGTCTGTGTGTTATGGATCCTAAAAATAACAGTTATAAGGACACTTGTTCATGTTAATTAAAGTCTCAGTTGTTCAAAAATGTTTTAAAAGGAGCATCCCACATTAAAATATAACGATCTCATTAGTTGACAGTGCATACCAATTTATAAATTTTATGTCCGTTTGAGGTTAAAAAAAAAAACTCTTTCTCCTCACCTGGGAATCAAACTCAGGTGTCTGAGGCACAGCAGTATTGGGGGCTATTCACGGGAGATGTTGTATCATGCTTGAACCTTCTGAGAAAGTGCTTATTTGATCTTTAGAAATCAGGCCTCATATATTCTATAGTTTATGCCTACATTTTGTAACATTTATTACTAAAATATGAAAAAGGTTCTGTTTTAACAATGTGTTTATATGGATTACTGTAGAAATGGAAGACACATGGAATGCGTGTGTTCCAAATACGATCTATTATTTCCACTCTAAAACTCCACTTCACTCCCAGATAATCAATCAAGGCATGAGCTGGGAGAAGTTTGTGCATGTTCTGCGACGGTGGGGGGATGGAATAGCCGACTGCTTGCTGCTCTTAATCTGCACATTAACAGGACAAAAGACGCTGGCGGAGAGGTGAGGACGGATTTAAGAAGCGATTTAAGGTGGGACGGATCTACGAGTTTTTTCGTAGGCTCTGGTAATTCTAGTGTTAAGTAAATCCCGCTGTACATCATGATACCTTAAACTTTAAACACGTCCCTAAAACAACAACTTCTCAAATCCTTAATCTTTGGAGGTTTCTCTACCCATGTCAAAGACAGTATTCTTTTTTCTTCAGTGCATCAAATGTCTATGAAATTCTGTAATTATTCTACTATTGTGATCCATACTCCATTGAAGTCAGAACTAGAGTATCAAACACTGCTATTCAACTTGTAATTATAAATTTACACCATTGCTGCAAGCAGATTTGATTAAACTTCTCTCCATAAACACTTTTATTTAAATTAACATATCTACAAAGATATCTGCCATAACCCCACAGGTAACAGTTCAGCATACTTGAAAGGACAAAATTATGTTTCACACATAAATAAATTGCAAAGAAAAAAGGTACCAAAATGACTTAATCATGTTTTCAAAATCAATTGTAAATATTCAAAATTTCTCTCAGCCAAGCTCTGGCAAAACAAGTAAAACAGAATTTACTAGAGAAAACTGCACATCATTTTTATTATGAACATTGTGAAAAGGCGAATAAGGTCCTTACCCATGAAATATATTAAGGGAGAAATTCAGAATACTAACAAAGAAATCAACAAAATGCTGTTAGAACAAAAGTAATGTTTTAAGATTATTTACTTACTGGAATGTAATGAATATGATGTTCCAAATAAATACCACCCTTTATATGACAGCTACCTATAAAGGAAAACTATTGTAAAATGATGAACTGATTCTTGAAAAAAGTTATTGTTATTTTGCATGATGACATATTATGTTGAAAAGGCTTATAATATACCTTATGACACACATTATATCCCAGTCTTTTAAATACCATCACTTCATTTGTAACATATTGTCTTTAAAATGGGTATGAATTTTAGGAAGTATGTAATAAAACACATTACCAGCATGCTTCTTAAATAGCTAACCATCAGTTGTAAAGAAAAAGTTTACAGTTGTGAAGTAAAGCTATAATTAGGAATTCAAGAAATGTAGGTCCCAAATGTTCTCATCACTGCCATTGTTCAGAAACAATTTATATTCCTGTTCCTATTTGTCTGATCATTAACTTACAACAAAGATGCTAAATTATAGCCAATTATTGATAAGTGAGTTTTTATTTTTTGAGTAGATTACACAACCTTCTGAATGTCCTGTGGGGCTTTATTTACATATTGCATGGTAACAGTCTCAATTAGGATACTTTCTGTGGCGTATCGATAAAAACACTTTTATGTACAGTTTGTGGCTATATACAACACAGAGATCATGAGACTTCTGTCTTTTAATTAAAAAAAAGATATTTTAAATATATTTAGAGAACTATAAATATGCAATGAATGTACTGTATCATATTGTAAAAAGGTAAGTATAACACAAGAGTGTAGTGCATTCTATTACTTTTGCAAATTGGAGAAGTAAACATGAAAAAAGGAGTCTGAGACCTCCGAATTTACCATAAAGTAGGCCGGGACCCTTCCCTGGCCTGCCCAGAAGAGACTTACTTCAGACAAGCTTGGCCCTGAAAATCACCTGCTGACCCCCAGCCTAGCAGGCTGCAACATCGGAACATGACTTTGAAAGTTTAAAAAAGACTACAAAAGTCCCAGAATATACAAATCCCCCTTACTAGAGAGAGAAAGTTTGTGAAAACTCTGCCTAGTAGAGACATATTCCATGAAGAATATTATAAAGGAAAATATCTATTACAAAAAATAGAAAAACATAACAAAATTCTCAAAAGATAAAAAGAGGCAAAAAAGGAATTGCCGAAAAGGCAATCCTGAGCAAACAAGTACCAAAACATTCATCCAGGATCATCATCCTTAAACAGAAACGAACCAGACAAAATCAAAGAAAATAGCAACACTTAAAATACTCCGAAACAACTCGCATAGATACACAGGCAGCATGTCTCATTCAAGCTTACAGTAAAGGCATAGGGAAGACCCAGTAACAGTGACATCAGTGTGGTCCTGCCTCCTGAGTTCTACCTACAAAGTGCATAAAATGTAATCACATTTAATGATACAGTACCATACTTAGATACAATCAGAATGGAAAATGCATACAATTATGGAAAATAATCATTCAAAAACAACAATAGAACCTAAAATACACTACAGATCCATACATATCAATTACCACTTTATTATACCTTTTTGAATTCCTTTTTTAGAACAGAGTTTTATAAATAAATAAGCAATATTTAATAGCTTTAGATATAATTTGCATTGTAAAACATAAGCCATTTTAAATGGCACATAATAGATAGATCTTTATTGTCATTGTCACTTTTACAAAGGAACAACGAAATTGAAGGCGCAGTCGACTCAGTGTGAGGCATAAGAGTTAAAAAGACAAGAAGAGAGAAAATAATAACAAACCGAATTGTAATAAAAGTACTTTACAAAATATACAAATTGCACTTGTTGACTTAAGGTCTATATTGCACATTGGGAGAATGATATGGAGCAGTTTTATTCAGGACCATGATTGCTTTTGGATAAAAGCTGTTTTTAAGGCAGTTTATCCTGGTTTTCATTGCTCTGTATCTCTTGCCCAATGGCAAAAGCTGGAAGGGGCAATGACCGGGATGTGATGAATCCTGTGAAATGTCTATTGCTTTTTTGTGGCATTGGGAAGTGTAGATTTGTTCCAGAGTGGGGAGGGTACAACCAATTGTTCTCTCCACTGTCCTGATGACCCTGTGAAGCGTTTTCCTTTCTGAGGAAGTGCAGTTGCTGTATCACACACACAGTCCGTACGTGAGCACACTCTCGATGGAACAGTGATAAAAGGCAAGGAGCAGATTTTTGGGGAGATGGTTCTTTCTGAGGATTCTCAGAAAATACAGTTTCTGCTGCACCTTCTTCAGCAGCTCCTTGGTGTTGGTGCTCCAGGTCAGGTCATCCTCCAGCTCAATGCCCAGAAACCTGAACACCGGGACACTCTCCACACAGACCCTGCCAATGATAAGTAGCTGGATGTCAGTTTTGTTTTTTCTAAAGTCAATAACAAGCTCCTTTGTTTTTGTGGTGTTGAGGAGCAGGTTTTTGACTGTGCACCACTCTGACAGCCGCTCCACCTCATCCCTGTATGCCAGCTCACCTTCCTTGCCCGAGATGAGTGCGACCACCGACATGTTATCCGCAAACTTTATGATCTTGTTGCTATGGTGAGTGAGGACACAGTCATATGTGTAGAGGGTGTAGAGGAGCGGGCTGAGCACACAACCCTGCAGCATCCCGGTGTTGAGGCAGAGAGCAGTGGATGTGCGGAGACCCAGCCTGACCCTCTGGGAGCGACCAGACAAGAAGTCCAGTATCCAACTGCAGATGAGTGATGAAAATCCCAAATCTGCCAGTTTGGACACCAGTCGTTGTGGGAGGATGGTGTTAAACGCCGAGCTGAAGTCTACAAAGAGCAGTCTGGCGTAACTCCCCTGCTGCTCCAGGTGGGTCAGGGCAGCATGAAGGGCTGTGGCCACAGCGTCCTCCGTGGATCTCTTTGCTTTGTAAAAGCAAATGTAAAAGGACAAAAACATATTCTAAGAGACTTACCTGTTTTTAATAGTTATATATTATTATCCAAAATATAATTAAAAAGTGTTTAAAAATTATTAACAATTGTTTATAATGTATACCTAAACTAACGTATTACTAAAAAATCAGACAATTTCCAGTACTTAAAGTGGAACCAAATTACTGGTGGTGTTCTAATGATTAGTAACCATTAACCATTAGTACTACATCAAAGTGGATATGCTAAGGGGGAGGAAGAGGGTGATGCCCCCCTTGTGAATCTTCGAACACTGCTAAGAAACATTGCTGGTATTCTAAGTAAAAACTGGAGCAGGGTGTACCAGTGAGTATTGGCCCACTTCAAGTACTGACTATTTGGAAATTGTCCATTATTTTTTTAGTATATCCACTAGATCATTTATAGGGATGAGTCACCAACAGTATTAGCAGGTATTCTTTTAATGAATGGCTTAGGAGCCATCTACATGGGAGCTTATAAATACAGAGAGTCTGACACATACATTCTAACTAGTATGTCAACAGTGAACTGTTCTTCTAAGGACAGCAAGCTACCTAAAACAGCAATGTAAAGTTGCGGAAATCATTGGCACTGCACAATGCTGTAAGATGTATAACTTTGGTACTCCATAATAAGTATGTGACACTTGCAAATGAAATGATAATATAATAGTTGAAAAGTATTCTGAGGCATGGTTTTCTTAAAATAATGACAAATCAGAAGTTATTTTTGTTTCTTGCAGATGTATATTGTTTGCTGTTTAAAGAATAGAATCAATTTACTTTATAATTTTTATACAGATGAAGACTTATCACATTACTACTCATTGTAATTGTATTTTTTTTTAACCAGAACTAATCTATTTATTTCATTCATTGTTGAAATATAGAAATATATTATTCCAATTAAAAACTGATATAATTTCCAAATAATATAAATCAGTACATCCTAAAGAAGCAATGGAAATTTGGAATAGACTTTTAGAAGACAAGCGTCTCAGTGCCAGCATTTAGAGATATACCTCTTAAAAAACAAAATAGTATCAACATTTGGCATGAAACACTGGAAACTGGCCAGAAATCCACATTGCCTGGATATCTTAAAGTAGAGGTACTTGAAAAATGTGTCCACATTTTAAAAAACAAGCAAATTGTGACTTAAACTGTTTATAAAAAGGATTTAATATGGCTTTAGCATTCATCACACCTGGTTCTACTGACATGGATATATCAAGCTATGAATTCTGGTCATATCAAGAATGAATAAAATAACAAATTTTAAAATTATCAATTATGATTAATCTAATTCAGAGTCATGATGGGGCTGAGCCTATCTCAGAAGTTTTGGGCTTAAGGCAGGAACCAGCCCTAAATGTGATATCAGTCTAGCACAGACCCTAATCACGTACAGACCTGTATTCACATTCACATAAGGCTAATTTATTATTGCTATTTAAATTAGCACATGAATACATCCTTTTGAGATGTGTAAGGAAAAGTGGAGTAGCTGGAGAAAATGATACAATAAAAGAACATGCAAACTCCATCGTGACTGCAGCCTGGTGTGATGAGATTGTTTGCTTGCAAAAATGAGTCTTCAATATTTACTGGGTTCAACTGTCTGGAAATCCATCCATCCATTATCCATCCATCCATCCATCCATTATCCAACCTGCTATATCCTAACTACAGGGTCACGGGGATCTGCTGGAGCCAATCCCAGCCAACACAGGGCGCAAGGCAGGAAATAAACCCCGGGCAGGGTGCCAGCCCACCGCAGGGCGTGCACACACACACACACACACATCAATCGCACACTAAGGACAATTTAGTATCACCAATGCACCTAACCTGCATGTCTTTGGACTGTGGGAGGAAACCGGAGTACCCGGAGAAAACCCATGCAGATACAGGGAGAACATGCAAACTTCACGCATTGCGCCACCGTGCCGCCCATGTCTGGAAATGGTCCTACTGTTTTAATTATATGTGACTTTTTATTATTATTAGTTTTTAATAGCATAGCTAAATTAACCAAATAAAAAATAACTAAATTAAACTAAAAAACAAAACTGACAGAAAGAGAAAGTTTGACTACAAAATCAATCTGGGATGAAGCAGTGCATCTGCTACATCAGAGCACTATTGAATCTACCAAATGAGATGACCGATCTGTAAATAGAAGCAGACCAATCAAAGTCACAGGTCCAGTGAGAGGAGGACATGGGATGCAAACAGGGTAGCTTGAAGTCATAGGGGGAGTCACTCCCCGGAGGAGGGCATAGAAAGGGAGGCTGAAACAAGTAGAAAAGGGTTGTGACACTGGGACAATTTCATTGTACAGAGCAGCCATAGTGTAGAGAATGCCACATGTCCTGGGGCTGTGTTTATGTTTGTACAGTTTTGGTTGCAAGATATGGGCTGCCAATAGTGCACCAAGCTCAGCCAGTGACAGTGGAGAGTAGATAAGTAGTTCCTGTGCCCAAAAATTTAATTTCATTATAATTTTTTTCTTCTGTTTCCCATGCACTTGAATAAGCAGCCTAAGTGCTATATTCCGTTTTTTTCCTTCATCTTGGTTGCTACATTATTACTACTACTACTACTACTATGGAAACATTAATTCTAAACAAAACATGAAAATATTTAGTTAATTTCCCTAGTGAACATGTTCTGTGTTTGCTTGGCAAATATTTCAGAAAATGTTTCAGTTTAGGACCTCGGGTTTTATATACATTACATTGAACTGTATAATTAGAATATCTCATGTTACACTTTATGCTCTTGTTATGCTTGCTGGCTAACTGTTCTTAGGCACATTCTGACCATCTAAATTAATGTATTGCTACTGAAATTATTAGCCAGTTTAAGGAGCCTTGAAATGTATGGGAGATATTTTTTCACTTGTAATGTAACTTCACAGAAAGGAGCAATGGGAGAATGCTCTAAAGGCTTTACATATTTCTTAATATATCGTAAAGCCAGGAAGTTGAATAAATGGACCTAGATCATTTTTTGGCAAGGGTTGTTGAAGGTTGTAATGACCTACTTTTGTCTAAAACGATTAAGGTCTTAAGTTATGATGAAATCTATTATTTACCATCAAATACAGCTCACTTTCCATGGGCTCACCCTACTCTTTAGAAATGCCTTTGTAATGATAGTGCCCATCTATCTCAGGCAACACTTATAAAATAAGACATAATGTCCTAACAGCATCCATAGCATTATTGCAAATCACTAAAAAGTTTCAAACTTCACTTGCACTTGAGAAAAACCTTCCAGCTTCAGCTGACTTGGATCTAATTCTAAAGGAGTTATAACATCTGCAGTAAGCATAACTAATGTCTCAAAGCAGTTCATATATGCTGAGCCAAAATGAAATACACTCTCATACCTCACCATCACCCTTACTCAAATCCAGCATAAGTGGAACATTAACTAGTTATGAATACACATACAGGGAATTGAAAAAGTAGGTTTACAGTTGTTTCTATTTGAAAAAAGACATGCACACTTTGATTATTACAGTAGCTTTATTAACTTTGGTGGTGTTGGAAGTTGGGAGCATGCACTGATACAGCGTGTTGCAACACCTGACACACGGCAAACCATCTCAAGATCCCAATTAAGACCCAAGTGCAGCCGTGCAATGGGTGACACCTCAGGAATGAACAGTGTGAGGCTTTTTATAGTGGCTGGAGTACCAGGAAGTTAACCCCCATCCAGCCCAACAAGCAAATCCTCCAACTTTATTAACTCAAAAAAAAAAGTCACAATGGCACAGTGCACTTACATACCATCTTGTAAGTGATCAAATTGCAGGCCTTGCGATTGTAAACCAACTTTTGCTCACCCTCACTGAAAGTGAGGGGCAAGGTGGTGCAGCAGATGAGAAATATTGTAGGAGAACTCAATGAAAATAATATATTCTTTTTCCTTTACATAGATATACAATACTTAAAGCAAACATAAAAATGCAACCCAGTTCCATCCCTGCACGTCTGATAGACTGGCCGTAACAGCAGGTCCTGCCTTCCATCCAAAGAAATCTGTAATACTGGATGAGTGCACATCACATACGGCTGTAAGCGCAAAAGAAAGATAAAAAATGCCTGAATAAGTTGAATGCTTACATGCATCTATGTACACTGAAAGAACAAAATCTGTTGAATTTACTTAATTGAATTGTGAGATTGGTTCCACATGAATTATTAGGGTTGATTAGTGATTTTTTTAATTTTACAGTGTCCCATACTGATTGTCCCATACTAATTGTTTAAACACATGAATATTACATTTCTTTAGTATAATTAATTAAAATTATGTACATTTTGCCTAAGTGACTCCAATAAGAATGTGTCATGTTTTTGTAACATTACTATACTGTTTTCTACTATATGATCGAATTCTATTCATTTCACAAAACTCACTTTTTCATTAATTTTATTTTAAGAAAGTAACATAGTATACAGTAAAGCAGATAAAATTTGCAGAACTCCACTCCAACACCAAAGGGTTAGGATTGATTGTGACACCAAGGATGTCTGATAAATATTTATAGACTTTTGTCCAAAATGATGCCCTGGATACATTTTGGACAGATTTAAAGTGTGATTGATGAAAGATTTTAAGTTGAATTATTGACTGCCTGCCACATTTAGAGCTAGAGTGCTTTCTATATATGCCTGAGTTCTATGCGTTTTCATTTAGAGGTCCTTTTCCCACCATTCCCTAGGATCGGTGAAGGGTAAATTCTTTAAAATGTTTTTATATATTGTGAAGATGCTGTCTGAGTCTTCAAGACTGGCCAGTATTCCTTCCTTAAAAAAATCTGTGGGAGATGTGGAAAATTGAGGTTTCTTTTAACAAAATTTCTAATTTGAAAATAGTGGAAAAATTGTGTTGCTGGAAAGATATATTTGAAGTGTACTAGCTCATAAGATGCAAGTATGTTATCTATATACATTTCTCTAAATATCTTAATTGTGGGCCTTTTCCATAGGTTAAATACCACATAGGTTTGTGAAGTCTGAAAAAGGTGATTATCATGTAGTGGAGCAACAGATAAAAGCTTCCCTGTCTTGAAGTTTATCCTGCTTTGGTTCCATATTCTAAGTGAATGGTGGATGGCTGAATTATTGGTATGTTAACAGAAGTTGTTATGAGGGTAAATCAGAACATAAAGGCAGTTTGAAAATTATGTGGTAACTGCAATGGATAGAAACTGATGCAATACAGCCCTTTCTCATTGGCTTATGGGTAAATATGAACATGCACAGTGTTTAGTCTAGTTGAAGCCAAGATCAAATGAACATGAACACTCCATTGAAGGATGGCACCATTGCTGAATAATATGCTGTAATGAGGTTTCTTTGGGCAAAAAGATAAAAGTCTGCTGAAATTCACCAAAGGATGTTTCTCAGTACAGAAGTGAAAACAGCATAACTTACCTAAAAGTTTACAAATGGGCAGAAAGGTTTAAAGTGGGAAGAACAAGTGTAACCGACGAAGCTTGATCTGGTCAAACATCAACATGGTACCTAGAAGCACACATCAACATGACAAATGCCTTCATCAGAGAAGTCAGATTATGTTTTCCACTGTTGCTGCACATTTGAATATCAACTATGAATCAGCACATGCCATGGTGCATGATTACTTTGGGGTGCCATAACGCTTGCATATGATGTGTACCCAAACAGCATACAAGCCAACATTCCATGAGGAAAAATGCTGATTTGCCAGGTTGAGGGTTTTGGGATTTCTTACAAAATATATCACAACTGCGAAACAATTCAGAAGCATAAAACAAATGCAATGTCAAATAATTTTAATGACAAAGTCACTACTTTATCAACCAAGTGTGGATTTAGTAGTGCCCTGCTCTTATGTTTGGTGCACAGGTAAAATAAAGAAAAAATAGAGCACAGGTGGCAAGCGAGGTAGTACAGCAGATGAAAAAGATTGCAAGAGAACTTTTTGGAAAATATAATGTATGTTGAAGGACAAATACAACTCAAAGGACACCTTCACTTATAATGGTAAAGGTATTTGAGGGTCTGATATACTAGGATGTTGTACCGTGTTGGTCATTGTGAATGCAGTGTGAAGTCAAGCAAAATAACTAAAAAGATTACAACATGCAAGCTTTCAAGGCAACTCAGGCCCCTTCTTCAGGCAAAATGTAATAAAATGTGTTTTGTAATGCATGTAATAATAAAATACAGTGATCTCTCGCTATATCACGCTTTGACTTTGGCAGCTTCAATCCAACGCGGATTTTATATGTAAGCATATCTAAATATATATCACGGATTTTTTGTTGGTTCGCGGATTTCTGGGGACAATGGGTCTTTTAATTTATGGTACATGCTTCCTCAGTTGGTTTGCCCAGTTGATTTCATACAAGGGACGCTCCTTTGAAGAGAAATATATGTTTGCATGCTTTTAATTGTGAGACAGAACTGTAATCTTTGTCTTGTCATGGAGTACAGTTTAAACTTTTGAAAAAGAGACAAATGTTTGTTTGCAGTGTTTTAAAGTCCCTGTCTCTACAACCTCCTGTGTTTCTGTGCAAATCCGTGACCCAAGCGTGACAATATAAAAATAACAATATTAAACGTATGGTTTTTACTTCACGGATTTTCACCTTTCACGGGGGGTTCTGGAATGCAACCCCGTGATCAAGGAGGGATCACTGTACAATGCATTTTTCATTCCAGTACAGGGTGCATCACAAGCATTACCACTGCTGCTAAGAACCCAATAACAAATGCTGGATAATTGTGGTAACAGATGAACTGAAAATATAAATTAATAAAATAAAAATCACAAAAAAAAATGCTGATATACAGTATCTGTATAATATAAGCCGATTTCTGTGTTACACCTGTTTGGGCATGTTCAGTGTGATATTCCATCTAAAGTATGGAAATGTGCTTCATAATGCATGTAATATTAAAATGCTCTACAGTTTTTTAACAGAATATAAATGCAAAATTCAAATTTGTGAAATTTAAAAAGTCATCCATTATCCATACATAGATAAAAGGATACCTTATATGTTGCCTGTGTTTGATGATGATGATCACAATATTTAAATTCAAAATTTCATTGACTCATGTGGTAGCAGTATGGGCTAGTGGTAAAGGCACTAGATATTAAACCACAGCATTGTCCGTTCATTCCCAGTCTTCCACTTGTAGCTTAATCCTGGGAAAATCACTTAAGCTGACACTGATTGTCATATGTTGTAAAAATATATTCAAACAATGCTTCATAACAATGCTACAACTACTGATGCTAATAATAGTGCAAATTAAGATGATTTTCTCTTTCTGAAGGTGCTATTTAAAAATAGATTATGTTACTGATAATCATCTGTAATGTGTTTGCTGTACAGATGAATAGTTGAAATGGAAGAACAAGTAGAATTAATCGTAAATGCATATCCATAGCAGCACTCACTATAGGAAAACACCGTATAAGAGTTTAATTGCTTGAAAACATGGTATGATACAGTTAATTGTCTGAAATTTGTTGTGATGAAGACATCAATGTTTGCTTCACCTGTTCAAAAGAAAAAAAAGACTAGGGAAGAGTTTAAGTGCTCTAGACCTCAGACTCTGTACTTCTCCATTCTCTGAAATCAGCTAGAAACAAACAGCCTTAGCTACTTCTTACACAAACCTCTGCAAATTCACAGAGCTCCACCGTACCTAAGAATGGCAAGATGACTACATCGCTCTTGGTTATTGGCCTGATAAAGCCTTTAAAAAAATCATTGGAGTGAAAGAACAGTACGCTACAGGATCTGAAACAAAGTGGAGCTCTATCTGAAAGTCTGATTTTGGAGACCCAAGAGAAGAACACAACACAAAATCACATTTATGAATTTTGTGAAAGCACAGAAACTTTCAGCAATAAGGAAAGACTGTTAGTAACCATAATTTAGATTTCCACATTTCCCCTTATGCTGTCTTTGTTAGTAAGTGATTATCCTTAAACCTTTATATTCTGAACTTAATTTAATTTTTATCTTAGGTTGAAAGCAACAATGCTACAGTGGTGACCTGGCAGAGCTGTTTAACACAGTCCACTCAAGTTCCAAACAAATCTAGACACACTTTGCACTGAATCAAAGTTCACTTTAGCAATGCAGGGTCACAGGGTTTATGCCTTCAGTAACATGCAAAAGGCAATTATATGTCATTGCAGAATATGCTCCCAAAACAAATCCATACTGTACAATTCATAATTTCTAACTGTTACAGCAGTATGTCTTTGGAAAATGTTGTGAAACTAGAGCCTCAGGAAGGAGTGGTAATAATATGCACACTCTGTGCAGAAGGCACCAAAGATGTTAATAAAACTAATGTCTTAGTGGTATTAGTCAGCAATGCTACCCACTGTGCTTCCATGTCACCCATTTTCAGTTTTATAAGGCCAATTGTTTACACTGCACAGCATTTAATCCAGCAGATTTAATGCACTTAAAGCAAATTAACTCCAGAAGGAAGTTTGATGTAAGTTATACACAGTTAACTTGAGTAATTAAATATTCCAGTAATACTGAAACTCTGGATAAAACCAGCAAAGGCCAGACAGCAGACAAAATAAAATAAAGTGAACAGACTGTAAACTGAACTTGATAAGAAAAAATAATCAAAAGACAGTACAGGTAGATCAGTATTTGGAATAAACATAATAATAGGTAGGGCAGCACGGTGGCGCAATGGTAGCGCTGCTGCCTCACAGTTAGGAAACCCGGGTTCACTTCCTGGGTCCTCCCTGCGTGGAGTTTGCATGTTCTTCCCGTGTCTGTGTGTGTTTTCTCTGGACGCTCTGGTTTCCTCCCACAGTCCAAAGACATGCCAGTTAGGTGCATGGATTGGTTCCTGTGTTGGCTGGGATTGGCTCCAGCAGACCCTGTGACCCTGTGTTGTGATTCAGTGGGTTGGAAAATGGATGGATAATAATAGGTCATGATACAGTACAGGAAAGAAAGGGTGGACTTTCAGGTAGTATCATTTTAAGGTTATGACAGATTTAACCCCAAAAGAGTGTTCTTGGAAAAGACATTAAAAAGCTGAGCAACCTTTTGCTAGTACGTCAGCTATGAAGCTTCTGGTATGTGGCTGGCCAATACAGAATTAACAGTTAAGACAGTTTTGGAAGTTAGTAGCATATATTTATAGGTGGTTGTAAGTCCAAAAAGGGTAATATACTGTACATAATTCATTTCAGGTGTGATGCAAATATAATGTGTCACCATAGAAAGAAGACAGAATTTTGCAGTAATCCAACAAAGATTTATTAAAAATGCCAAAGGTATCAATAAGAAATGTTAGAACTGAAGATTATCTTCTTGTAGGTCTGAGAACCACATGGATTAAAATGGACCATTTAGCTCTTTTGGTGGGTCACATAATGCCAGATCATGCATTAGCTGTTGTAGAAAAATGGACTAAGCAAAGATTTTTGACATGCACCATAGTTTAGTTGGATGCTGTCTTATACCATCTAATCTAACTTCAGCTATCTCGGACATCTTTAGATTCCTCCATTGACATCTTTTTTTGGCTGTCTTCTTAGTTTCTTTATTTAATTGTTGAACTACACTCTTAAAAATAAACATGCCAGGGTGGGTTGTTTAGAGTGATGCCATAGGGCAGGGGTTGAACAAAGTCGGTCCTGGAGGGCCGCATATGCTGCAGGTTTTTGTTCCAGCCCGATTGCTTAATTAGAAACCAATTCTTGCCATTCTCAGACCGTATTTAATTTTATAGCTTGTTAGTCTGCAAATTTAGTTTCTTATGTCATAGATTTTTTTGCTTTCTAAGAATATCATCCAATTGATTAGAAGATTTAAAATGGATACTCTTCGGTCTATCACTGTTTTATTAAACCAAATATTGCATGATGAATCCTCCACAGTTGTAAATAGAATCAAGTAAGACAGAGAACTGCTGGCTCTTTTGTCATTTGCCTCTTACTATATTTCTAATAAAGAGCCATTAAAAACCAGTGAATGCAGCCATTTAAGACCAAAATAAGCAATTAACACTAGAATTACCAGAGCCTACGAAAAAACTTGTAATTCCGTCCCACCTTAAACTGCTTCTTAAATCCCTTCACACCTCTCCGCCAGCGCCCTTTGTCTTCTAAATGTGCTGATAAAGAGAAGCTCGGAGCAGCCGGCTATTCCATCCCCCCACCAATTTAGAACGTGCACGAACTTCTCTCAGCTCATGCCTTGATTGAGTATCTGGGAGTGAAGTGGAGTTTTAGAGTGGAAATAATAGATCGTTGTTTGGAACACACGCATTTCATGTCTGTTCCGTTTCTACAGTAATCTGTGTCAACACATTGTTAAAACAGAAACGTTTTTTTATATTCTAGTAGTAGATGACAAAATGTAGGCATAAACTATATAATGTATGAAGCCTGAAGTCCAAATAGCAAAGAAACATTTTCACAAGAATAACACAATTGCGCTTTTATTCAAAAATATAACTGCAGAAACAAAAGCCGCCTAAACATGTGACATTGACACCACTTTATTGTAACTGCCTCCGTGGCTCAATAGACTCAGCCCCCGCTTGGGAATCAAAAGGTCATGAGTTCGATCCTGCGCCCATCCGTTTTGAGAAGTAAACTGCTCTTAGTCTTACTGTTTTAAAATAAAAGCATACATTTGATTTCAGTATGTAACAGCCGGTGCAATTTATGATCCTTGTAAAGGTTAGCTTTTTTTTTAATTCACTTTTCATTCTCTCAGTCGCGTTCAGAATCAATCCATACAACCCCATCTGACACGGCTGTTTTCACTAAAGACGCGCTATAGCTCTGCAGTGTACCACGATGCATACTAACGCCAAACACCCTCAACCTAAAGTCCCCGGGTTCTGACACACAAACGCTGGCGAAGCTGCTTTCTTCGTATCTCACCGTCACTTGCTTTTCTTTTTATTCAGTTTTATTGAGTGTTCCTGCCAGTCCCCGCATGTTGCTGTATGCTGTTTCTTTTGTACTCCAGGACATGCAGAGGAAAGAATGGTAAAGACCAGTAACTTCGGCGCTATATGCAATCATCAGACACTCCCCATCTGCCCGTGTCGCTCAAATACAGGAACATATATTGGTGTAAAGTATAACAAAAGTGCACTTTTATTCAAGTGCACTTTTCCATCGCCTTTTCCTGTAAGAAGCAATGTACACACTTCTCTCTATGCTGTGGTTTCTATTACACACCTGAAAGAAAGAGACAATATATGTGAAAATATAATCGCACTAATGCAATATTATTTGAAAACGAACAGCGTCAGATCGGGTGTGAATTTATGCAGGAACTGGAAATTCTCTGATGCAGGACCTTCCCCCAGGGAAGAAAGTACAGTGTCAGGTGCTCATTCAGTGTAATAGAAACCATAGCACAGAGAGGTGTGTACACGGCAACAAGTACACGGTCGTAAATGTAGGAAGGACGGTCCTTGGGTGTGTGGGAACTGTTAATATTTGAATGTGATGATTTTATATAGCACGGAATGAAAATCTGCACTTCTTAGCATTGCACCATGCAAGCTGTCGATCAATCGCCTACTGTAACTTGCTTTCTTTTTTCTTCGGTTATACAGGTAGTTTTGAATAAAAGTGCACTTGTTTTGTTTGCGAAATGAAGTGTCTGTGTGCACTTTTCGTGGCATTACACGTGTATTTTTTGAGCATGCCCGTTTGAGCAGTATAAAAAGTATTGAAAAGTATAACAAAACAACGGGCAGATGGGGAGTGTCTGATGATTGCATATAGCGCCGAACTTACTGCTCTTTACTATTCTCTCCTCTGCGTGCCCTGGAGTACAAAAGAAACAGAATACAGACGCTATAGCTCTGCGTTGTACCACGATGCATACTAACGCCCCCACCCGGTTCTGACACACAGACGGCGAAGCTGCCTTCTTCTTCTTCTTATCTCACCGTCACTTGATTTTCTTTTTATTCAGTTTTATTGAGTGTTCCTGCCAGTCCCGCATGTTGCTGTATGCTGGATATGTTCACATGTATTGTCTCTTTCTTTCAGGTGTGTAATAGAAACCACAGCATAGAGAGAAGTGTGTACATTGCTTCTTACAGGAAAAGGCGATGGAAAAGTGCACTTGAATAAAAGTGCACTTTTGTTATACTTTTACACCAATATATGTTCCTGTGTTTGAACGACACGGGCAGATGGGGAGTGTCTGATGATTGCATATAGCGCCGGTTACTGGTCTTTACCATTCTTTCCTCTGCATGTCCTGGAGTACAAAAGAAACAGCATACAGCAACATGCGGGACTGGCAGGAACACTCAATAAAACTGAATAAAAAGAAAAGCAAGTGACGGTGAGATACGAAGAAGGCAGCTTCGCCAGCGTTTGTGTGTCAGAACCCGGGACTTTAGGTTGAGGGTGTTTGCGTTAGTATGCATCGTGGTACACTGCAGAGCTATAGCGCCTTTAGTGAAAACAGCCGTGTCAGATGGGGTTGTATGGATTGATTCTGAACGACTGAGAGAATGAAAAGTGAATTAAAAAAAAAAGCTAACCTTTACAAGGATCATAAATTGCACCGGCTGTTACATACTGAAATCAAATGTATGCTTTTATTTTAAAACAGTAAGAATAAGAGCAGTTTACTTCTCAAAACAGATGGGCGCAGGATCGAACTCGTGACCTTTGATTCCAAGCGGGGCTGAGTCTATTGAACCACGGAGGCAGTTACAATAAAGTGGTGTCAATGTCACATGTTTAGGCGGCTTTTTGTTTCTGCAGTTATATTTTTGAATAAAAGCGCAATTGTGTTATTCTTGTGAAAATGTTTCTTTGCTATTTGGACTTCAGGCTTCATACATTATATAGTTTATGCCTACATTTTGTCATCTACTACTAGAATATAAAAAAACGTTTCTGTTTTAACAATGTGTTGACACAGATTACTGTAGAAACGGAACAGACATGAAATGCGTGTGTTCCAAACAACGATCTATTATTTCCACTCTAAAACTCCACTTCACTCCCAGATACTCAATCAAGGCATGAGCTGAGAGAAGTTCGTGCACGTTCTAAATTGGTGGGGGGATGGAATAGCCGGCTGCTCCGAGCTTCTCTTTATCAGCACATTTAGAAGACAAAGGGCGCTGGCGGAGAGGTGTGAAGGGATTTAAGAAGCAGTTTAAGGTGGGACGGAATTACGAGTTTTTTCGTAGGCTCTGGTAATTCTAGTGTTAAGGGTGGGGAACCTTAACAAGCGAGACCACTAAAATGAAGCATCAAAATGTCACTAGAACAATAAGTGGTTCATCAACAATTATTGATTTTTCATTAAGAAAATAGCTAGGACTGAAACCTACAGCCATTGTGGCCCTTTAGAACCAATGCTGCCCACCCCTGCCATAAGGCAAACAGAAAGAAACTTTCTTTATTTAGATCCATAACAGCCTCCATAAAGAAAAATTAAAGAATAGATAGTAACAGATCTGTGAAAATCCAACAGGTTCCTAATTTTAAAAGGACTCTTGTTGCATACGAACAGTAACATAGACTAGACTAAGTGCAGGTTTTCTTAATTTCTTAGTGGCCTGCTAGGTAGCCTGTCATACATTAAAGATTTCAGTTTCTTTTACATATTAGGAAGTTTTTCAAATCACAAAGAACCAACTTCAAATGCAAAGAACCCTTCGCAGAATAAAATGGTGCTTTGTCAAGCAAACCTTCTACGAGGAACCATGCAACCCAGTAAAAAATGTAAAGTGCCATTAAAAAATAATTACTTTAAAGAGTGCACCTTCAAACTACTGCTGATGGATTTATTTTTAGGCCTCAAGCCTAAAAACTGACCTGTGGGCCTAAAAACGCTAACACTACTATGATGGTAGATTTTTCCCTTTACTAATTTATAAAAAATAATTATATTTTTGTAGTTTCCAATGTATGATTGCTGGTTCAACAATGTTCCTCCTGTGAAGCTGTTCTATGGAATTCTTTTGACTTGATTGCTCTGTTGATTTTTTTTTTTCGGATTCTTTTGGATTTTCAACTTTTAACTTATTCCTTCAGGTTCTCAAGTTTCTTGTCAACTTGCTTCTAGCCTGTACATGTATTCACTCTGGCTTTCATCTCATACCTGTTACCTTCCTGTGTATTCAAACTGACAAGAAGTATTAATTTAAATCTGCCAAGTTGAGCATGTTTTGTTCTTCTTTCTACTTTTATTATAAGCACACTCCCAGAGCTGTAACAGTTGAACATACTAGGGCTATTGGATAGAGAATGAGAAAGAACTTTAAGATAATGGAAGGCGTGATGCACAAAACACAGAAAAATTAAATGAGTTTCAAAAGAAGCAGGAGAACATTATCCAAAAATGAGATGAGTAAGACAAGGCTTCAATTTGCACTTCCTCTTTGATCCAAAACTTACATAAGAAGCTGCAACTTAACACTTGTGTTCTGAAGAGTATCCCTGAACACGCACCAGAATGACTAAAAAGAAGGAAAAAAATAAGAAAGTAAGACTTCTGACTTGGCAGTTACAGTCACAGTGAGGCTTTATACAGGTGTATTGCTGCTGGTAGAAAGGAGCCCAAGTAGCATTTCTTCACTCACTTCTGCGTGAATTCGTTGACGGAAAGTGCTCAGTGTTAGTGTGTCAGAGGGAGGATGAGCAGCATTGTTCACAATGGCACTCAGTTTTGTTAACATTCTCTCCTTTGCTACTACCTCTGGGGGTCCACAGTGCATTCCATAGCTGAGCCAGCCCTTTTAATTAGCTTCTTGATTTAATCAGCCTCTCTAGAAGTGATGCTACCAGCCTTGCACACCACAGTGTAGAAAATTGCACTGGCAATCACAGAGTTATAGAAGATGAATATTTTTAATATACAAATTAAATAAGTATCTATATTTTTGGTTACTTATTCACACTGAGTACTTTTGTGCTTTCATAGGCTCTATTAGAGCCCATCTCTCATTGTAGAAGTCATTTCCCACTAACATAAAATTCACTCTCTGCCCTGCAAGATTTGATCAGTGTCAGAATTAGGAAACATCATGAAGACATGGCCTATCTTATTAAATATATTGGGAATGGAAACATTGGTCCATAATGCACCAGATACAAAATGTTTGCAAAAGCTGTGACAGTGCTGATTTGGTGATTTTGCTGCCAACAATTTAAAAAAGCAATTTCAGATTTTTAGCGGTATATCAGCTGCTTCTTGTGTAGTGCTTTGCTTCAGCGTATTGCATTCTACTAGCCGATACAACTGCACAGCCTGGTTGTTCCCTGAGTGCTAGCTATAACATACAGAAATTAACTTTTGCTAGTAATTGATGTGAATCTAGCAATTGCACTCAAATATGAATAGCATTTTACGTTTTTTTTCTTTTGGACTGTGTTGAAAAAATACATTATAGTTTAATTACTTTTCTTAATATACCATCAAGCCAGCACCTGCAGGTCACATTTGTGACACTCATTCCTACTTGGCCAAACAACATCTGCATCTTTGCAGAGTTTGAGGACACCAGAATATGAATATGACAAAAATGCAATTTACATAGTGACAATGGCTGCACAGGGCATCAAACTGGGGTCTCTGAATCTGGTAAGCAACAGGGTTTTCAAATTTGTCATTGTGCTGCTTCTCAATAATTATGTACAACAGTTATTCACAACTGTTCACAACTGTTTTATAAGTTTCTTTTCCCTGTGGGCATTGGATCGGTGCCTCCAGATATGGGTCAACTTTGGTAAATCTATATAGTTAGAACAGAACAGTATTACCTTATATTGTTTAAATATCATTAGATTTTAATGCATTTATTTTCAAGAGCCTGTTGAAGGAAAATAAACTGCTTTCTCTAGTTTAAAGTTCATTTGACTTGCACTTTGAATTGTAATTCACCTCTCAATGGACATAAAGCATATTTGATAATATATTTGCATTACTAAACAAAATGACAGAACTCAATGCCATAGACCTGGCATAAACTATGAAGCAACATCCAACTAAGTAACTGAAAACTGAAGCACAGTGTAGGATTTTTAAGTTTAAATGCACTTTTTTTGTTATTTTTTTTTTTTTACCCCTTAAGCTTAAAAAACTTTACAGGCAAATACCTTTGCTACTGTGTTATTTATATAAAACGAAAAAGTATCACTGACCTTTAAAAGCTTTCACACTAGTGAAATAAACTTTCAGTTTCTGAGTAGGGAATAAGTTATTCATGAAAATGAATTCCTATCAATGACCTAAATTATATTTATTTTTAGACTTTTCAGAAATAGTTGAATGTCATACATCATCTACAGTGATTAGTAGATCTCGCCTAATCAAAACAGCTTCTGGTTTCCTAGTTTTGACCATGTTGCTCTTGTGAATTAGATCACAATCAAGCTGTCTGTGGTGTCTTTTGATTTCCTTTTTTCCATTGCAAAGCTATAATTAACTTCATCTGTCTGTTGTCAGCTCTTCTCTCGTAGCAATTTCCTGTTTCCACTAAAGACATATTTAGTCAAAGCTGAAATGCAGGATCACAACAAAGTATATTCATTTTTCAAACCCAGAAAGTCTAATTTGTAAAATCAATTAATCATCTAAATAAATGCTTGAGAAGATACTGACTGGTTGTGTAAGAATTATACTGTTTAATTGGATTCAAAAAAATATAAAAATGAAAGTTATTGTAAATACTGACATAGTGAATATATTTTCTAAGTCAGAAGTTTTTCTTATTTTTTGTAGTTGTGTGTTTCTAGAGGGGTTATTTCTGTTTGGTATAATATTTCTATATTTCTGCAGCTTCAGTTAAAGCTAAATATATTCCCTTTGGAACATATCAAATACTATCTATCTATCTAACAACAATAACAACAACATTTATTTATATAGCACATTTTCATACAAATTATGCAGCTCAAAGTGCTTTACATGATGAAGAAAGAGAAAAAAAGACAAAATAAATAAAAATTACAATAAGGGAACACTAATTAACATAGAAAAAAAGTAAGGTCTGATTGCCAGGGAGGACAGAAAAAACAAAAAAAAAACTCCAGATGGCTGGAGAAAAAAATAAAATCTGCAGGGGTTCCAGGCCACGAGACCGCCCAGCCCCCTCTAGGCATTCTTCCTAACATAAATGACCTCAATTAGTCCTCATGGTACTGTATTCAGGGTTCTCAAGGAAGAACTTGATAGTGATGGTCATGTAGACTTCTGGCCTTTAATCCATCAATGTACGGACATCACAGTGTTTTGATCAGGTGGTGGTGGAACAGGTCACCACCCCAGAAAACTGGAAAAAGAACAGAAGAGAAAGAAGGGGTTAGTACAGATTTTGGAGCCACCGTGAATAATCATGATAATTATCTTAATATAGATAGATAGATAGATAGATAGATAGATAGATAGATAGATAGATAGATAGATAGATAGATAGATAGATAGATAGATACTTTATTAATCCCAAGGTGAAATTCACATAATCCAGCAGCAGTATACTGATACAAAGAAACAAAATTAAATTAAATAGTAATAAAAATGAAAAAAAAAAAAGTAAAAATAAAAAAAGCAGACAATAACTGAGTAATGTTAGCATTTACTCCCCCAGGTGGAATTGAAGAGTCGCATAGTGTGGGGGGGGGGACGATCTCCTCAGTCTGTCAGTGGAGCAGGACAGTGACAAAAGTCTGTCACTGAAGCTACTCCTCTGCCTGGAGATGACACTGTTCAGTGGATGCAGTGAATTATTCATGATTGACAGGAGTTTACTTAATGCCCGTCGCTCTGCCACAGATGTTAAACTGTCCAACTTTACTCCTACAATAGAGCCTGCCTTCTTAACAAGTTTGTCCAGGCGTGAGGCGTCTTTCATCTTTATGCTGCCACCCCAGCACACCACCGCTTAGAAGAGGGCACTCGCCACAACCGTCTGGTAGAACATCTGCAGCATCTTACTGCAGATGTTGAAGGATGCCAACCTTCTCATAAAGTATAGTCTGCTCTGACCTTTCTTACATAGAGCATCAGCATTGGCAGTCCAGTCCAATTTGTCATCCAGCTACACTCCCAGATATTTATAGGTCTGCACACAGTCACCTCTGATGATCACAGGGTCCATATACAGAGCATCAGGGTTAAACTAAGATGAAGCTATGAGAAAGCCATGTTAAAGTAATGTGTTTTCAGCTGTGTTTTAAAGTGCTCCACTGTATTAGCCTGGAGAATTCATATTTGCAAGCTATTCCAGATTTTAGGTGCATAACAGCAGAAGGCCACCCCACCACTTCTTTTAAGTTTAGCTCTTTGAATTCTAAGCAGACACTCATTTGAAGATCTAAGGTTACGATTTCGAGTGTAAGGTGTAAGGCATTCCAAAATATGAGATGGAGCGAGATTATTTAAGGCTGGGGTGGTGTGCTCGGATTTTCTTTTCCTAGTTAAGATTCTAGCAGCTGCATTCTGCACTAGTTGCAATCAATTTATGTCTTTTTTAGGTAGTCCTGAGAGGAGAGCGTTATCTAGTAATCTAGTCAACTGAAAACAAAAGCGTGGATTAATTTCTCAGCATCTTGCAATGTTATAAGGGGTCTAACTTTTGCTATATTTCTTAAGTGGAAAAACGCTGTCCTAGTAATCTGATTAATATGTGATTTAAAATTCAGGTCACAGTCAATAGTTACCCCTAAATTCCTTACCTCCGTTTTGACTTTTAATCCTAATGCATCAAGTTTATTTATAATAACCTCTTTATGTTAATTATTGTCAATCACTAAAATGTCTGTTTTCTCTTTATTTAGTTTGAGAAAATTACTATTCATCCATTCAGAAACACAAGTAGGACATTGTGTCAGTGAATCAAGAGAGTCGGGTCGTCAGGCACTATTGATAAGTACAGTTGTGTGTCATCAGCATAGCTATGGTAGCTCACGTTATGCCCTGAGATAATCTGACCTAATGGAAGCATGTAAATCGAAAATAGAAGCAGACCCAGGATAGAGCCTTGTGGAACACCATATAGAATTTCATGTGTCTTTCAAGTATAATTACCACACCTTACAAAGAATTTTCTGCCTGCCAGGGAGGATTCAAACCAATTTAAGACACTGCCAGAGAGGCCCACCCATTGACTAATGCGATTTCTAAGAATATTGTGATCAATGGAATTGAATGGAGCACTCAGATCTAAGTGGATGAGAGCAGATAAATGGCCTCTGTCTTATCAAGAAGAGCATGTTTATTGAGGTAGTCATTAAGCTGCATAATGACTGCCTTCTCTAGAATTTTACTTAAGAAATGCAGGTTAGAAATTTGTCTAAAATTTTCAAAGGTTTTTATACAGTACTTTCAGTGGATCCCCTGGGTTAATTCTTGGACTTGAGACTTCTGGTTGTTTCATGAAGAGGAAAACAAACAGACTCTGGGGCATATAGCATTCTTTCCCTTGTTTTCCTTTCTCCAAGAGTGTATAGCAAAAGCAATAACACTACAGACAGTGCTAAATTAAAGGAAAAATGTGAGTGAAAAAGCAGTGCCTGTGCACTAACTTCATAATTCTTATATATGATCAGAAAATCAAATTTGGAAAAGTGAAGCACACGCTAGTATTTAAAAACATCTATTTGTCTTGAGTTACCTGTAATGCAATAGTTTGGACAGTAAAAATGTTTTGCATATGTTCTTGAAAATAAGTTAATGCTATCTACAAGTATTTCCATGCACCTAAACATGAAGAAAAGTCAATAATTCAGTTTAAGAATTTATTTTCATTGGATATAGAAAAGACTACATTTTGTTGTTTGGTGGTTTGTATTGTAACACAGCAGATATAAAAAATAAAAGTTCCTGTGGGTATTTATGCGATGCTGGTTTTCCAATGTTATATACAGTAACAGAGAAAGAGAGTCTCACAGAAAATAAAATGTGCTTCTTAAAACGCTTTCAGGTCCTCATTTTAACAGAAGATTAAATCTTTCAAGGTGGATATTGACAAAAGTGGACATCTAGGGGTATAAAGTTTAAACAACTGTTGCTAAAACAGTTTCTAAAAAAGTCTGCTGTGTATTGTTTGTTTTTTCTTGCAGGTAGCAGCAAAGGGTGCAGAACAAATTGAGGCTCGCCCACATCAGGCGTCTGTTTTGACCATATGACTTTTTCGTTCAACAGCATCTGTTGCTTTTACTTGCCAAGCTTACTAACTGAACATCATTTTGCAGCAACCTATGAAAACAAGAAATGCAAGACAGACAGTACAGTTTGTAGCAGCACTTACAAAATACAATGGCAGGAGTGCAACACGTATTGCAAACAGGGTGACTTACCAATGCATGTATGTGTTTGCTATGAACTGTATAACACAGTTTATTGCAATCATGCATGCAGTGTACATGTTCATATATTTTAGCTATATTGTTTTACATAATTTGAATTATAAAAAACAATTTGCATATCTTTAACAAAAATATTTTACTTGACTCAGCAAGGACATGCTTTGGTCATCTATGTGGTCAGATGTGAATGCCTGTCTATAGACCTTCTAACAAGACCTAAAAAATACCACAATAGTGAAAGAAATATCAAAATACACATGGTAAATTAACAAAATTCACGATAGTATGAAAAAGCTCAAATGGGCAGCATACAGAACACAAAAAAATGGAAAACAGATTTGGAACATTTTGGAACCATTTTTGTAAGATTTAAAAAGAAGCTGGTGGTTTCTGCTGCATTTCCAAATTCATTTAAATGGAAAAATAATTACACTATACTCACACTGCCAGAAACATATGTGCCTTTGACCATAAAGCACAATTACTGCCTGCACATCTGCATCCTGTAATGTTCATTAGCATTAAGACAGACTACTGTGATGTCATGATGGTATACATGTAAAACTGGAAGACGTGTGGAGATTGCCGGCTAAAAAATGGCAAGTAAAAAACATATATAAATATACAGCATATAGACTTATAAGCAACAACCTCTGATAAGTGAGGTGAATAGCATCTCATTACAATGGCAACCAGTGGCGCGTTGTATTGCGGGGTGCTGCTCCCCGCCAAATATTTTAGAAACTCTACTTTCATTAATTAGGTAATGCAAAATAATCCTGAAATAATTTTTTATTTGCACAATGTGCCTGGTATCAGTGCATATCAACATCCATTAACACTAGAATTACCAGAGCCTACGAAAAAACTCGTAATTCCGTCCCACCTTAAAATCGCTTCTTAAAATCGTTCTCAGCTCTCCACCAGCGTCTTTTGTCATCTAAATGTGCTGATAAAAATCAGGCTGCAAGCAGCCGGCTATTCCATCCCCCCACCGACTTAGAACGTGCACAAACTTCTCCCAGCTCATGCCTTGATTGATTATCTGGGAGTGAAGTGGAGTTTTAGAGTGGAAATAATAGATCGTTGTTTGGAACACACGCATTTCATGTCTGTTCCGTTTCTACAGTAATCTGTGTCAACACATTGTTAAAACAGAAACGTTTTTTATATTCTAGTAGTAGATGACAAAATGTAGGCATAAACTATATAATGTATGAAGCCTGAAGTCCAAATAGCAAAGAAACATTTTCACAAGAATAACACAATTGCGCTTTTATTTAAAAATATAACTGCAGAAACAAAAAGCCGCCTAAACATGTGACATTGACACCACTTTATTGTAACTGCCTCCGTGGCTCAATAGACTCAGTCCCCGCTTGGGAATCAAAAGGTCACGAGTTCGATCCTGCGCCCATCTGTTTTGAGAAGTAAACTGCTCTTATTCTTACTGTTTTAAAATAAAAGCATACATTTGATTTCAGTATGTAACAGCCGGTGCAATTTATGTCCTTGTAAAGGCTAGCTTTTTTTTTAATTCACTTTTCATTCTCTCAGTCACGTTCAGAATCAATCCATACAACCCCATCTGACACGTGTGAACTGTGAACCATTGACGTGATGTTGAAATAGTGTGTCTGTGGTTGTCCAATCATATTAGACTAAAAAAACCTAAAACAATACAAATTTGCTCCAACAAAAAATGTGGGAGGGTGTCAGCTCTCTGCATCCCAAGAAAAATCTGAAAGTAACCAATTAAAGTTCAGCTTCAGGTCACCTGCTTGCAAAAAGATCAAGGACTTACATAAGCTGTCATTTGGCCAGTGCCCTTCACTCAGGAAATATATATATTCACACTGAAATTAAACAAGTACAAGTCGGGAACTATTGTTAACACTAGAATTACCAGAGTCTACGAAAAAACTCGTAATTCCGTCCCACCTTATATCGCTTCTTAAAATCGTTCACAGCTCTCCACCAGCGTCTTTTGTCATCTAAATGTGCTGATAAAAATCAGGCTGCAAGCAGCCGGCTATTCCATCCCCCCACCGACTTAGAACGTGCACAAACTTCTCCCAGCTCATGCCTTGATTGATTATCTGGGAGTGAAGTGGAGTTTTAGAGTGGAAATAATAGATCATTATTTGGAACACATGCATTTCACGTGTGTTCCGTTTCTACAGTAATCCGTGTAAACACATTTTTAAAACAGAAACGCTTTTCATATTGTAGTAGTAAATGACAAAATGTAAGCATAAACTATATAATGTATGAAGCCTGAAGTCCAAATATCAAACACTTCCACAAAAGGTACAAATATAATAGAACAAGTATGCTTTTATTCAAAAATATAACTGCAGAAAAAAGCCATCTTAGCATGCCACATTGACACATACTTACTACAGCTACCACGTTAGCATAATGGTATCAGACGCTGACTAGTATCCAAAAGGTCATGAGTTCGATCCCACATGGTTCAGTTTTGAGAAGTAAACTGCTCTTATTCGTACTATTTTAGAATAAAAACATGCATTTGATTTCAGTGTGTAACAGCCAGTAATTTATGATACTTGTAAAAGTTAGTTTTTTTTTTTTATTCACTTTTCATTCTCAGTCTCAGTTGTGTTCAGGATCCTACCCTACCCCCATCTGAGAATACTGTTTTCACATAAAGATGCGCTGTAGCTCCAGCGTACTTGTGACTGCATTCTCGTACCAATGCTTGCGAACTGAAGTGCCTACGTGCACTTTTCGTGGTATTACACGTCTATTTTTTTGAGCATGCCCGTGTCGCTCAAACACAGGATCATATGTTGGTGTACAAGAATAAAAAACAAGTGCACTTTTACTCTAGACTATAAGTGAAGAAAAAATAAAGCAAGTTACAGTAGGTTGATACGACAGCTTGCGTGGTGCAATGCTAAGAACTGCTGATTTCCGATCCGTGCTATATAAAATCATCATATTCAAATATTAACAATTTCCACACACCCTTCCTACATTCACGACATGTGTACTTGTTGCAGTGTACACATCTCTCTGTGCTATGGTTCCTATTACACTGAATGAGCACCTGACATTGTACTTCTTCCCTATATAAATAACATTCGAGTATAGCGCATCTCCAAATAAATCACATTTGAGTATAGCGCGTCTCCAAATAAATCACATTTGAGTTATAGCACATCTTTATGTGAAAACAGCATTGTCAGATTGATGGGGGCGGGGAATCTGTATGGTGCTGTTTCTTTTGTACTCCAGGACATGCAGAGGACAGAATAGTACAGCGCAGTAAGTTCAGCGCTATATTCAATCAGACAGACAGGCAGAGAAGGCACTAGATACATAAATAAACAGGGAAGGCACTGTATAATAGATATATAAAAAACAGCTAATGGGATAGATATATAGATAGGTAGGAAGGAAAGGCACTATATGATAGGCAGACAGGGAAGGTCCTATATAATAATAAATTTACTGTTATTACTATGTAGATAGACAGGGAATTCAGCGTCGCAGCGTGTATTCAAACCCGATCTGTCGCTGTTCGTTTTCAAATAATATTGCATGTACTTAACTATTTTAGAATAAAACATACATTTGATTTCAGTCTTTTTTTTATTCAGTTCCATTCTCTCAGTCGCGTTCACGATTCCCCGCCCCCATCAATCTGACAATGCTGTTTTCACATAAAGATGCGCTATAACTCAAATGTGATTTATTTGGAGACGCGCTATACTCAAATGTGATTTATTTGGAGACGCTATACTCGAATGTTATTTATATAGGGAAGAATGTACAATGTCAGATGCTCATTCAGTGTAATAGGAACCATAGCACAGAGAGATGTGTACACTGCAACAAGTACACATGTCGTGAATGTAGGAAGGGTGTGTGGAAATTGTTAATATTTGAATGTGATGATTTTATATAGCACGGATCGAAATCAGCAGTTCTTAGCATTGCACCACGCAAGCTGTCGTATCAACCGCCTACTGTAACTTGCTTTATTTTTTCTTCACTTATAGTCTAGAGTAAAAGTGCACTTGTTTTTTATTCTTGTACACCAACATATGTTCCTGTGTTTGAGCGACATGGGCATGCTCAAAAAATAGACGTGTAATGCCACGAAAAGTGCACGCAGGCACTTCAGTTCGCAAGCATTGGTACGAGAATGCAGTCACAAGTACTCTGCAGAGCTACAGCGCATCTTTATGTGAAAACAGCATTCTCAGATGGGGGGTAGGGAAGGATCTTGAACACGACTGAGACTGAGAATGAAAAGTGAATAAAAAAAACTAACCTTTACAAGTATCATAAATTACTGGCTGATACACACTGAAATCAAATGCGTGTTTTTATTCTAAAATAGTACGAATAAGAGCAGTTTACTTCTCAAAACTGAACCATGTGGGATCGAACTCATGACCTTTTGGAAACTAGTCAGCGGCTAATACCATTATGCTAACGTGGTAGCTGTAGTAAGTATGTGTCAATGTGGCATGCTAAGATGGCTTTTTTCTGCAGTTATATTTTTGAATAAAAGCATACTTGTTCTATTATATTTGTACCTTTTGTGGAAGTGTTTGATATTTGGACTTCAGGCTTCATACATTATATAGTTTATGCTTACATTTTGTCATTTACTACTACAATATGAAAAACGTTTCTGTTTTAAAAATGTGTTTACACGGATTACTGTAGAAACGGAACACACGTGAAATGCATGTGTTCCAAATAATGATCTATTATTTCCACTCTAAAACTCCACTTCACTCCCAGATAATCAATCAAGGCATGAGCTGGAGAAGTTTGTGCACGTTCTAAGTCGGTGGGGGGATGGAATAGCCGGCTGCTTGCAGCCTGATTTTTATCAGCACATTTAGATGACAAAAGACGCTGGTGGAGAGCTGTGAACGATTTTAAGAAGCGATATAAGGTGGGACGGAATTACGAGTTTTTTCGTAGACTCTGGTAATTCTAGTGTTAACAATAGTTCCCGACTTGTACTTGTTTAATTTCAGTGTGAATATATATATTTCCTGAGTGAAGGGCACTGGCCAAATGACAGCTTATGTAAGTCCTTGATCTTTTTGCAAGCAGGTGACCTGAAGCTGAACTTTAATTGGTTACTTTCAGATTTTTCTTGGGATGCAGAGAGCTGACACCCTCCCACATTTTTTGTTGGAGCAAATTTGTATTGTTTTAGTTTTTTTTAGTCTAATATGATTGGACAACCACAGACACACTATTTCAACATCACGTCAATGGTTCACAGTTCACACCCACCATTATCATAACTACAGATGAGTGAGCACGACTTTAGTGAGACGGCAACTTCAACTGATATTCATAAATCAAAGAAAATTCCGTTATTTCTTTAATGAAACACCCCTTTATAAATCATTCAGTTGAAGAAAAAAGAAGATAAAGGAGCTTGGACCAGGCCAGCTTGACGTCAGCAGCAGGCAAACTTTCAAGGATGAGCTTACACACTGACTTTTTCCCGGTCTTGTTATGACAAATGGAGTTCAATAAATGGTGTAAGTAGTGCTTTTTTTTTGATTTCCCATTTTGCTATTTGTGGACGACGGGGATACAAGACCTAAAACATCTTTCTAAAAAAAATGCAAGCAGCATAAAAGTGGTTTCATCCATCTAGACAATAGCATGACGCCAAATGTTTTTGTCAAACTTAGTGAAGATTAAACAATTTAATCAGAAAGTAATTGTAAAATTTTCAGGCCTGAAGGAAACTAGTGCAAAATTTATGTTCAAGGAAATACAGTGGAACCTCGGTTTGCGAGCATAATTCGTTCCAGAAACGTGCTCGCAATCCAAAGCACTCGTGTATCAAAGCGCACACACACAGTCACAATGCTGTAGTAAACAGATGTGACTATATGAGTGAGGCGCACAGACTCAGACAGAGAATAGGAGACGATTGCCAGAGAGAGAGAAAGAGAGAGAGAGAGAGAGAGAGAGATGTGCTGGGCGGGCGAGCGAGATAGATAAGGAGAGAGAGAGCTAGAGACGCGCTGGGTGAGCGAGATAAGGAGAGAGAGAGAGAGATGCACTGGGCGAGCGAGCAAGCGAGATAAGAAGAGAGAGAGAGAGAGAGAGAGAGACGTGCTGGGCAAGAGAGACGCGCAGGGGGAGCGAGAGGAGAGAGAGAGAGATGCGCTGGGCGAAAGAGCGAGCGAGATAAGGAGAGAGAGAAGACCCATCAGCTCAGTTGTGATCACATAACGCTCAGCAGACAAAGTGTATCCATACTACTCGTATTGCAAGACATCGCTCGTTTATCAAGTCAAAATTTATTAAAAAGTTTTGCTCGTCTTGCAAAACACTCGTAAACCAAGTTACTCGTAAACCAAGGTTCCACTGTATAGGTAATTAGACATATATAAACAAAAAACCTGTGTGTGTATGAAGCAGCCACTAGATGGCGCATGTGTGCACTTTTTACATTTTTTTGGTGCTTGCTACAAGTAAAACTTCTGCTGCACAGCAACAACATCATCATACTAAGATGAAGAGACACAATGTTGAAACAAAACAATCGCTGCGGCACAACAACGTGCAAGTGAAACACCTCAGCAGCAAAGTTTTCACTAAAAACATTGTCTATCTGGAGGTATTTTTTCGAGAGAAAGATTAATATAACTCTTATGCCTGCAATACAGCTAAGATATGGCATCACCAATGTCTTATTATGAAAGCCAGTAGGGCAGCAAGCACATGTGGGTCCACATCCCCTGCCTCAGGTTATTCTTAAGATCTTAAGTTCATGAATATAGTAAAACTGCTAGGCCGTCTTCAGGTTGTTTTTTGTCCCGAAGACCACACACAGCTATTGTGATCATAAAGGCAGAATCAAATTTAGGTTGGACTTCTCCTGTAAGTGTAGTACAAGACAGGTTGGGGTCATTATGTTTTAAGATGTTGGGGGGCATTTGGATCTTACAGTGTGAATTTGTGTCATAAGGTAAGTCTAGCAAACTTGCATTGGACCGGGCAGACTGGCAGCAAGTATAGAATAAAACTAGGGCGGGAATGACTCTGTGGGTGTGGTAAATTATAAACTGGGATGCAAGACTTGAGAAAAAACAGAGGACTAGTGATTGTATGATATGGATTTAAGGAATACAGTGCAAATGGCCAAGGACAGGGCACTGTCTATTAGAAGGGGCGGAATAAGATTTGCATTGGATTTATACTATGGGTGTGTTATAGGACAGACGGAAGTGCACTATATTGGAAAATTACGGAGGTAGGGGTGGTGACAATGTGGTGTGGGTTTTGGAAGAATGTGAAATGGGCAAATTGGCAAAGGATTTGGCAATTTAGAGATAAGTGTAGCATAAAATTTGAGTGGCTGGTGCACCTGTCCCTTTACACAACTATAGGACAAATTTTGGAAAGAATAGGGGGACTGTGGGAAATGGGAAAAAAGGAATCAGATGGGTCAGCAACGTGGAAATGGTAGAATATATTTTAGCCTGGATTTGTCCTATGGGTTTGGAACTGGACAGGCCAAGACATTGTTCCTATGATGAGGACCATGAGAAAATGTGGAATGACCAGATAGATAGATAGAAGTGAAAGGCACCATATAATAAACAGATGTGTAAGACACTATATAATAGATAGATGTGCAAGAAACTATATAATAGATAAAAACTGTGCCCCCAACAAATTTTTTTTTACCAGCTGCCAAGGAATCAGTCCATTTTTGTTGTGCTGGAAACAAGAAAAATGGGCAAGCATAACGACTGGGTTAGAACATCTTCTTGGGTGTTCCCATTTGCAGAGGTTAGAACATATCAAACTAGTTCAAAGAAGGATAACCAGTGAAGTGGCAAACATAAGACAGATACACCCAAGGCTCATTGATGGAATTGGGCAATTTAGAGACAGGTGTAGTATAAAATTTGGGTGGTAGGTGCACCTGTTCCTTTCCACAACTATAGGACAAGTTTTGGAAAGAAGGCTAATCCATAGAAGAGCTAAGAGCAAAGAGTTCAAGGTGTTGACTTAGCCTCCAGATACCCCAGATCTCAATTCAATCAAGCATTTGTAGGATATTTTGTAAAAATAAGTCTGATCCATTGATACCCCACCTCTCAACTTACAGGACTTAAAAAATTTCCTTCTAACGTCTTGGTGCCAAATACCACATGGCATCTTCGGACGTCTTGTGCGTGCATGACACCAAAAATTCTATATGCACAAAAACTGGATTTATAAACTTGTATGTGCACCATATGCTATGCCAAGTTCCTTTATTATTTTTAAATTATCAAACTTAATGCTTGCGCACGCTCTTTTAACCACTACCTGTCGCCTCTAACCAATAACCATGCATGGCTTTAAAAATGCTGTTTCTGAATATTCATGCTCTAATCACCATATACATTTGGCTCTATTCTTGAGTGACAACTTTACAGTGACTGAAAGTATTTGAATTTGAGGTTTTGATGACTAAAATGAAGACAGCATAAACACTATTTTTAAAGTCTCTCTATGAACAGGAGTGGAAGCAAGTAAAGAGTAAAAAAATAATTTTGTCATGTAAATGTCAATGTTGCACTACATACAAGTCTCTTTACATTCAACATACAGCATCCAAAACTCTTTGATTTGCCATTGAGTTGAGGGACATGGTCTGGGTGATCTGCACAGTCATCTTGGCTTTTCTCAGGTGACAAAGGTAGTCCATGTTTATGCACTATGTTGTGCGGTACTGCACAAACCATCACAATGGAGCAAACCTTTGTGGGGCTGTACAGCAGTGTGACAGGCTATGCAGGGAGTGACTTTTTGGGGATCTCAATGATTCTTTGGCAGAAGATGATGACTAGCTAATAAACCGAATATACTTTCTAGAGCTGTCCCCTTGCACTTTTGTACTGGTTTGAAGCCTACATTACAGACACCGTCACACAGAAAACACAGTTTTAACAGCTGTAGGCTTTTCGGCATGAACTGGCTGACCAGTCAGAAATCTTGCAGTTATCCCTAAGCTGTGGCATGCCATATGTATAGGATGGCATAATAAGTGCTTGATGTAGAACTAAATACCTGTCGTGTGTTCTTCTCTTGTGTATGCTTCTTTTGATTCTTTGCAGTGCATTACAAAATATGTATAGTACTCCAAAGAGTTTGGTGGAGGTATGTGGTCCCCTCGTAGTTCAGCCATGCTATAATACATGCAAGATCAGAATACAATGTACCAGTATGTGCCGGTATGCATCTATTATCTGCCCCAAAAGCAGAGAAGTGCTGGTACAGTGTACCACTACAAGCCTGGGAATAATTAATATTCTACCCAGGTAGATCTAGTTTCCTTATGTTCAGAATGGGCAAGCTGTAGGACAAAGTGGACATTACGAATTCTACTAGGCTTTAGTGACACACAGGGCCTGTTAAGACATCAGATTTAACTGTAATGTAGACACCAAACTTCACCAAACCCTCACTTATATTCCAAACTAAGTGGCTGAACTGCAGTTTGTACCATTCTTAGCCCTGGATTTCATCTGATACCAAATGTGGAAATCAGAGTTGAGTTTACATCTTTGCAGAGGCCCACTTCAAAACTGAACACACAAAAAAGACAATTGAGTCCAAACAAAGAGCTATAATTCAACAAATTATAACTGTGATCAACAAAATAGTGTGCCTATGAGAAGACGCTGATTTTGTAACTGAAAGTGACTTTAATTCAATCAT